>NC_056743.1:1104453542-1104648542 GCF_019279795.1 Protopterus annectens
CTGTAGATCGAAATTACACTATTTCAAAATAAGATAGTAGTGTCCCACTAGCGCGAAAGTGCACTTCAACGAAAGTGCACTTTCGCGAAAGTCACTAAGTCGAACGGGACATTTCCTGCACTGTGATGTGGTAATGACAGACCTTAGGGTTAGGGCTTGGGTTAAGGATAGTGAATAGCTCGTAGGGCTATCCACTATCCTTACCTCAAGCTCTAACCCTAAGGTCCGTGACTACTGCACCACAGTACAGGAAATAGGTCCGTAACTATTGCTTAGTGGAGGAAATACAATTTCCTGCACTGTGGTGCAGTAGTCACAGACCTTAGGGTTAGGGTTTGGGTTAAGGATAGTGGATAGTGGAGTGCACTTTCACGTTAGTGGGACACTACCATCGTATTTCAAAATAGTGTAATTTCAATTTACAGTAGTAGACCCATATATATATATATATATATATATATATATATATATATATATATATATATCAAACTAAGAAACTTTTGCTATTTTTGGAAGGAACAAAGATGCTAGGCTATACTCAGTGTTTTAGTCAGTTTTATTCATTTAAATTACATTGGAATGATTTTGTTCATTGTAAAGTTTTCAGATGACCTTTTTTTTATTTTTCGTCTTCCTCTCTTTCTTCCTTCATTTCTTCTATTGATACAGGGAGATTGAAATTAATGTACTGATATTTTTTCATTATTGGTTTCCAAAGAACATGTATATGTTCACTGTATTTTAGCTCTATTATCCTTTTACATTAGGTTATATTAATCTAAATTGCTTTAAGACTTCATTATAGCTCTTTCATAAATAGTCAAGGGATACCTCTCAACCTGTAACCACAAGAAATCAGGACAAAGCCAAACATAATTGGGGACAAAGGCTCAAAAATAATGGACATATGCTAAATATTGCTCTTACAGACTTAGAAAGTTGCTAGAATTACAAGCATGCATTTTCTAAAGGATATGAAGTCTGAAACTGAAAGGTATGTCATGATTTAATGACTTCAGTCATGAATACTTTTCCAGAAAACCTCAAATTATATGGGGGATATACCAAAAATATGAGGCAAAAATCTGAACAGATGAGAAGTATTTGTCAGTATAATATTATACTTGCAGATTTTAAAACTCATGAATAAATCTGGTAGTTGTTGTTGTTGTGTCTTTCAGCTTTTTCCGGTTAGGGGTCGCCACAGTGGAACTCCGGTCCACTAATGATTGGCAGTAGATTTTTACATGCTGAGTTGCCAGCTCTGATGCACAACCTTCAACGAAGGTACACCCATTCACACGTCTCCACACAGAAGACGCTCTGGCTGAGAATCGAACAGGACAATGTCTTACTGTGATGCGAAAACGCTACCGCAGCACCACCACCGCAGTATGAATAAATCTGGTAGTCAGTTGATAACAAATACAGATAATAATGGTCCTTTTTTCAGTCTGTAAGAAGTACATCTATACGTATTTACATTTTTAAAGAGGCAGGCTTATATATAATCATTTACTTACTTAGGCATTTTTCTTTCTTTCCTCTGATGATAATAGGTTTGTTCTGGATTCAGATACTTTGTATTACCAGAAAGGATTATACAGATAGAGTGATGAATATTAATTTAAAGATTTGTGTTTGATATAATTTCTCTATATAATATATATTATAAAGATAGTAAGTTTCATTTGACCTTGAGTCAAGTTTTAATTTAGGTTCTTAAAGCGAGTTAGTCGCATGATTTACTTTTATTTATTTTTAGGTAGCAATTATAAGTAGTGCTGTTATAGATATCTGTTAGTTGTATGTAATAATGATTATTCTATGAATATGAATAGCAATAATCTTTATTCTTTTAATAAGAGCCAGGAATGAATCAAGTCCTGAACCTCTACCTCTAATATATCATGTTACATTTGATTTCACATGTTACCCTGCTATAAAATGCTGACAGTATGTGAAATAAATTATACCAAATTACTGAGTTTCTGAACACCCATTTCCCAGATGCCAGTTTCAGTTACATAATAATGTCTTAAAATAAATGAAAATCCCAGCACCCATCACTTTTTCCAAGACTAGTTATAGCTCTGATACAAGATCAGACAAGCGTGCAAGAGAGTAACTTTAAGCCTGTTGAAGTCACATCATAATAAATAGCATAATGAAAAATCCTCCACAACTGACTTTTCACTCCCAAAACCTCAATGAATATTAACACTCGTAAACCTCAGCTATCTACCCTTGATTGATTTCTACTCCTTACCTCTCAGGGCACTAAATGGGCTGCCAAAGCCCTCCTCAACATTCTCTTAGAACACAAAGACCAATTCTTCCCCCTTACATCAAATTATGTAAACTCTACAGAAACATATGATTAACAGAATAACTAAAAGCCCTCATTAGGATAAGGAATAAAACTTGATGCAAAAGGAGGTAAAACCCAAACTTACACACATGAGAAAGGTTCAAAGTACTCCACAGCCTTTCCAAACAAGCCATTGAAAAATGCAGTGAAAATGCCTAAAATCTAAACAAAAATTTCCTACTAAGTAAAGCCAAACAGTATGAGAATGAAGTCAGGCTTCTGGCCAGACACAGGAAAACATGCTGGAAACATTATTATTTCTGACAATATTGTACACACAAGGTCAACTTATCAGTTCTGACTTCTTCAAGAAATTCAGTAAACTATCGCAGTTATCACCTGCCTAGTTGTCCTCTGCACTCCAAAACTACATCTCCTCTCCCCTGTATACTACCCTTCTACTTCATATGAATCAAAGCTCCAAAACTACATCTTCTCTCCCCTATATACTACCCTTCTACTTCATATGAATCAAAGTAATTCTGTCAGCTTCAGTATGCGTTGGTAAAACAGCAACTGCTTCAGATAAGAATACCAAACCTCTATAGATCATTTACAACTAAATATGCTGTTTCATTACCCTCTCTCCAGAACAAGAATCTCTTCTAAAATGGCTACCTATTAGCCAAGTAAAAGTGCATACTTTTGGCTACCAGTTTTACTTATACAATAACAATTAGGAAAACGTCATCCCCCTGTAAGCTGACAAGCTTAGAATTAGGATACCATCCTTCAAGCTTAATTGACAAACACACTCATATCATACATCACATAAACCCCAAATAAAACTACCACATACTAAGCACATTTATATTCTAGGATAAAAAACTCTGGGAAACACTATCCCCATATTTAAAAATTTTAACCTCTTACATCAGATTCAAATATCTGCTCAAACCATATCTCTTCCAAGACTCCCTGTGCAAATATTTTCCTTTAGGCCACATTACTTAACTTTTTCCATCTTATTGCACCAACACTCCTCCTCACGTTAATTTCAATAGTAGACCATTTCTTAGGTGAACTTTCCTTTTTCTCCAATCTTCAGTGAAGCAATGTTGCAGTTAATCATTTCAGGATGTTGATAAGATTACACTACCTATATGTTGGTTGACTTCTCCATTGTTAATATTGCAAATAGTGCTGGTATACTTTGTCATATGTACTCATAACTATATAGAAAATTAACATTTTTTTTATTTTGTATTACATTATGTTGCTAAAACTTCTTGGATTTTGCCAGGAGTTGTCTCACATGGATCAACACTATACTCTGGTAAATAAGATAAAATCAGAAATCATGATTTTACTTCAGTGAGATACAAATCTATTTATTGTTTCATATTGCTCAGAATTAGTTTTCTCCTTTTCATAAGATGTTTGTGCATTTATTACTTTTATCTACTGTAATTCTCATTTTCTGAGATTTGGTCAATGCTTTTTATTTTATTTATTTATTTATTTATTTTTAGAATGTTAATGCTTAACTCAAAAGGTACTAGGTTTTCTTCTGGACTTGCTATGATTAATCATTTAACATTTAGTTCGCACATGATTAATATGAATTGAAACATTGAGATGCAGGAAATATTGCAGTGTTAAAGAAATGACACTCACTAGATTTCAAAACACATAAAATAATTATATCTTGTAGAGAGCAAGCTCCTCTGTACCCCCACTGTGCCAGCAATTTTATATAATGTCTTTGTTAAATACCAAACAGAGATTACTTATGTCTGTATTAGCCAACTGGTTAAGATCAATCAGGCTTTATACTGAAGAACTAAACTTAAGATAATATCAGAAGAATTATAGCTATTTCAGAATCATACTAATTATAAAAAAAAATCTTTCAGAAATTAGTCCAAAGAGAAAGATTCAATTCAGTTGATTAATGGTATCTTTTTAAAGTGTTTTAAACCCTGAAGCACGTATTAGACTAATTAAACAATTATATTTAAAATTACCAATGTATACTAAATTTGACCTTCTCCTACTGTACAAATTACAAACCATAAAAAATATTGATGCCTTTAATTGCACTGATCATAAAGCCATTCATTTGCAATTAAAAATAATAATTTAATTAGGGGATATTCAACTGATATTTTTTTGAATCAAAAATATTATATTTTGCTGATGACATCATTTTATTAATAACTAATATTAATGAATCAATTACGCTTATTGAGAATACACTACATATCATTGGCTGTTTATCTGATTTAAAATTCAATAGCAGTAAAACCAAAACTCTACTATTAAATAAATAAAACATTGAGTCATGGTAATCGAATTAAAAGATAATTAGAATTCTAAAAATAATTGAATTGTCTTGATATCATTATTATGGTCTTCTAAGAAACCTAGAAGTTGGAAAAATCAAAGGATTGGCTTCATAGATATTGACACATACTCATTAAATTTATTTGTTAAGTAACAATATATTGGTAGGATAATATTTATGACTCAGCTTGGAATAATTTACATATGACATTTTGTAAAATAAACTGAATAATTGTCATTTATATTTGTTAAATAACAAAGTAAGGTAGCAATAATAAATTATATGCAAGTTAACATTTAAACACCTACCAACTTCAAATATATTAAAAAATAAGAAATTTTGCATTAATCCAACAATAAAATACTGGTTGTTCTGTATCCAATAAAAAATAGTATATAAGGTCTTATGCACAGTGCTAATGGTAAAATATGTACGGGGAAATGTTTGTATTACAGATTTAATTGTTTATAAAAGTAAAAATTACTATTTTATCTAATTTACAAATTAAATGTGATCTTCAAAATGAAGATTAATTAGAAATCTAAAATATGAGGACATTTTATATATAAATTTCACAATTTCTTTTCCTCTAAAGGATGAATTATCTTAATTATTTCAATTTCCAATTTGATTTTAGATACTAAGTTCACTTCAACATCTTGTCTTTCTATATTACAAGATTATTTTATACCTTAAAACTAATATATTAGAAACATATCTGGATTTTTATGAAAAAAAATCACATGTTGGCTTAGATTCCAAACAGATTTCTATACTTTTAAGGTCTTCAGAGGATTTTTTTTCTTTGTTACTTTGGAAATTATATTCATGGTAATTCTTTCACAGGGAATTCTGTATTCTTTTTAGGACAACTAAGATACTGAGAAATATTTTAATATGTTGAGATACAAGAGAAATCTAAAAATTCCAAAAGCTTGGCAACCTATACTACATGATTCCTAAATCTTTAAAAATGTTGGCAAGGTGTACAACATTTTGCCAATCTCTTTGGTTAAATAATTTGAATTTGTCTATTTGGTTAGTATTATTCAACCCCCCCAACATGCCCTTGTGTTAATTCAAATCAATGATCATTAATAAAGATTAATTTACAGTATCCAGAAATACAATAGCAACAAACTGAAATAATGTATCTCCATATTATTTTAATGAACATTTAATTATCTGTATTTATTTATAAGACAAGGAATTATGAGTATTAACTGAAAGGAAAACGGAATATTGTCAGCTATAGATGGCCTACATTAGGAAATTTTTTAGAAAATTTTAAAAAGAACATTCTGAAATATTAGGAATAAAGTATGTTATATGCTTTAGACATCAAGCATTGCAATAATGTTACTTACACAGACTTTATTTACTACAGTTGTAATCTTTTGTTGACTTACTTATATCTACATGTACATGTAAGTCAGCAGGAGAAAAGATGCTAAGGATGAAGCTGCCAGGTAACAGGAAAAGAGGAAGGCCTAAGATAAGGTTTATGGATGTGGTGAGAGAGGATATGCAGGTGGTTGGTGTGACAGAGCAAGATGCAGAGGACAGGAGGAAATGGAAACAGTTGATCTGCTGTGGTGACCCCTAACGGGAGCAGCTGAAAGAAGAAGACATGTAAGTCAGCAGGAGACCACCACTTAATGGTTATGAACATGACAAATAAATGCCTCATAATGATACTAAGAAATACAGAGATATAGCTGTGACTTTCCAGAGTTGTTGTTAGGTTTTGAACTTAAATTCTTGTTAAAGTTTCTGAACTTAAGAGTTATATTCAGTATTCAGTATTTCCACAAAGATATCATTAAATACTCATCGTAACATCAAACCTGTCTATTAGGTCAAGCAAACAGACAGAGAGAGAAAGAGAGAGAGAGAGAGAGGTTTGTTGACCTAGAAGTGCATAACAAGAAGTGTAAAATAATTATTAAAGATAAGACTGATAATATGTGAGAGCTTATGTTTTCTCCAGTAAGAAATGTCAGCCTGCTTTTTTCTTTTCATTCCAGCAGCAGGAACACTTCAGATAATGCTCTTATCTTAAGACGCCCCCCCCCCCCAAAATCATCTTAAAGAGAAATTAACATGTTTTGAAAAAGTCCACAGTTAAATCTGCACCATTTGGAAGAAAACAGGTTTTGTAAGGGATGAAATCCAACTCCCACTATAAAACAACTGAGCAGCAAAGAGAAAGGGTGCAGTAATTATTGAAGGAACTGTCACTGGAAGGATTATGTTTGCTTAAACTGCAAACTTTAAGAATTAAGTTTCATTATAGCTAGGAAGAAAGTTTAACAGCTACTTTGTTTAATTTAATAATTTACACCAGAAACATGAATTTTAGACATTTGATAAATAAATGTAATGAAGTACTAGCCACACCTCTAATCTTTTTTTACTCAAACTTTATAGTCTTTTGAGATGGTTGATTCACAAACAATTAGATTTTGTTTTTGCTGTCCCACACCCCTAGACATTTTCACAGTAAGCTGCCAGAGGAAGAAAGTATAGCACTAAAACAATTATAAGCTATGACTGATGTTAAATTTATGAAAACTAATAAAAACTAGGCCTTGTTATCATGGAAATGTGGCTTGGTTTATTTAAATTGGAACACTAAAAAAGCATAATTTCATTTGGGAGATAAAAGTGCTAAGTTTTGTTGGAATAAAGATATATTTGCAGTGAACTTATGTATCTACTTTGTTATTTATTTATTGATTGATTTTTGAACATATTTTGAACTGAGGAAGAAAACATTGCTTAGTTTCACATAAAGAGCACTAATATTTTCTAAGGTCATATGCTGCACTAAATAACCCATGCTTGCATTTGCTTTTAGTAGCAAGTTTTGCATCAATTTTCTTAATGAAAACTTCTGTTTACACACCTTATTTGTGAGATTTTGGTATCTGGAAGGCTCCCAAATTCTCTTTTGGTTAAAAGAAAATACTTTAACCACATTAACTTGTAAAACACATGACTTTGTCATGGAAAGTCACATGCAAGTCTAAATTGCTGCTACTAAATAGGCAGTTACTTCAGACATCCTCAATATACAGTATTCTCTGTTTTATGAAACTGGTGCTGAAGCAAATGTTAATTCTGCAGGTGTTTTCACATGGTTCTTTATCTAAAACACCATCATTCTTTGTTTCTATTTGGGACTTCTTTTTAGCTTAACTTTCTTCTCATAAACTACTGATTCATGCTGTTTTTTTAATTACAAGCAAAATATTTGCTATTGGATAATTATATTTTTATTATAATATTATTTTATTGGGATGGGTGGTTACTGCTTCATGCAAAATTTCACTTTCATATTTTAGTGCTATTAGAAGTGTGCTGCAATCTGTTTGAAAACATATTGGGAAAGAAATATATGTCAAGGTGTACCTAGATGGAAGTGAAATAGTTTATTACATTAGAAATGGGACCAAAGGCAATCACCAATCCTTTTGTCAAGCATCAGAAATCCACCTTTTAATTTACCACTAAATAATTCTGTTAATTCCTCTCCACCAAATAACACTTTAAACATAAACAAGAAAACTACAAGAAAATTAAAGTTAGTGCTTGTATAGGGTTCCTATTGTGTGATCACAGACGCATTTTGTCAAATGCATCTTGATCGAACCTAAAAGAATGAAATGGCAAAATAGTGAAGCAGCTTTTCAGTGAATTCTTTTGCTGGGAAATAATTCACTTGGCCGCTTTCGTTACTTTGCCATTTTTGGCACTGTAGTGCAATCTCGGAGTTGGTTTATTTAAGTAGGGGGGTGTGGGGGCACGGCCCCCCACATCGGGGGCTGTGGGGGAAAAGCCCCCCACATTATGTAATGTTTTAAAGTTTTTTTTTTATTTTGGAACAGAGATTTTTTTCCCTTGAAAAAAAATCACTGTTCTGAGGTTTTGATGTTGTAAGCTTTCACTTACATGGGGTCGATTATCATTCGCTTTTGTAAGCATGCGATAATATAACATAGACCCCTTGTATATCAGAATACTTAATGATTCAGTTCATTCTTTTTTTTAATAAGCATTCATCACCATTATTTGGTTCAAACTCATTTACTCTACAGCCCATTGAAAACAAAATCAGTTGATTCATTTCCATTTCCCTACACAGTTGACATATTCCTAGGGTCTCTTCTTTTGAAACTACTTTAATCAGGTGCCTTCCCCTCCCTTTCTGCCAAACACCATAATAAAACCAACCCCTACAACCTCCACAACCTCTTGCAATTATTCCATTCACTGCAGACCCCCCAAATCAAAATGCAATGTACTGACCTCTTATTCTCCATTCTTGCACCCAAACTCCCCTCAACTAAAAGAAGTATTCTCTTTCCCTAGTTTTAGAGCATAACATAGAAGACACCTCAATCAAAATTCTGATTACAAGTGCTTTTCCGCAGAACACATCAGCCCTCATCTATATCACTTCTTCTTCAAACCTCTTTTCTCACCTGCTGCTTGCCTCACATATTTACTATTAAAATTAATCCACATTTGTTTTTCTACTCTGTAAATAATGTTTACTCATTGTTTCAATGGTCTGTGGGATTCTTTACCTTCTGTGATTACCCCATGCTTATCAATTTGTTCTATTTAATTTTTGCGTAAATTTCTTCACCCATGCTGTGCTCAGTTTACTATCCAGTAAACAAACTAACTAAAATAAATAAATTAATAAATGTGCATATTTTGCTCATTCCAGTTTAAACACAGAACACACTTGCATTTATCCTCACAGAAATAAGACACTTTGCAATTAACCTGTATTCATTTGCATTCTTTGTTTTTAATACATTTGACTCTTGCAGCAAAACAAATACCATTTAAGTGCAATTATATAAAGAGAAATGCTTAATTAGGATACTAATGCAATTTTAATTTGTACTTTGAACTGTACACTTAACTCATTTGAGAATAAACTCTTTCATTTCATAAAGTAATATTATTAGTAGTGTACTTTAGACCATCTTTACCAGATTCTATCCTTGGAGGTTGCACCGTTTATAATCAAACTGTACTTCACCCAGTGTTTGCACTGATCTTATCAAGTTTTTACATAATGATTAACATACAGATTTTAAAGTGGTCAGGTGAAAATAATAAATGACTGGAATTATTACACATCTTGCTGCATCAGTTCTTATCACTGATGCAATAAATTTATTTTGGCATTATGTATTACTTACAAATTTCATTCAGAACTAAATGTTATTAATATTTGCTTCTTATTTCTTGTAGTTTGTAAACTATCCCATGTGTTTGTTTGTCCATTGGTTTTTCTGTGATTTATTTCAGTTTCCTAAGATATTCCATGCATAAAGAATTATATATTTTGATCTCATTGTTAATTTTTACTTGATGATAGATTTCAAGTGCTTAGTCAAAATTGTCTAATCTGTTAGAGAAATATTAAGTGTTCTCCTATGTATATTGCTTTTTAAATTGTTATGGACATTGTATATAGTTTTTTTTTCTTGTTACTATACTATTAAGTTACTGTGTTATAAAATGAATAAAACATTTTGGAAAAAAAAGAAAAATCATTATCCTAGTTTAATTTGCATTTGTTTTATATTTTATGCGCTTCATTGAAGCAGTTCCTAAACTCATGATAAAAATTGTTATACCTGTTTTTGAACATCAGGCAGTTTAGGTTTAGGTTAATGTTTTGTGAATACTTTCATATTCAAATGATGATCCTTCTAGTAAGTTTAGCAGCTGAAGTAGTACATTTATTAAAGACAAGTTCTCCTTTATCTTCAGGAAATTCATACATATTTAAATTATTCATTCTTAAATTATTTTCTAATTCTTTTATTCTCTCTTCTCTTCTAATAGCTTTCCATTTTACTCCAACAAAAAGTCTATCTATAATTTACTTTCTGTATGATTTTCTTAGCTATTGTTAAGACATTACTTATTTTATTTAATTTACTTGGTTGTGACTCCCTGTTTCTTTTAACTTTTCCTTCCGGCTTTCAGCAGTTGACTGTAACTGCTGAAGCTGCATGGAAATATCTTGTACTAAAGTACAGATCTGCTTGAATTATTTTGTGGACACCTTTCATCAAATTGAATCCTTTGTCTGCAGCAGAGCTTATGAAATGGGATTTATCACTTGCCATTTGTGTTTATTGCTAAACAATGAAAAAACAGCCTTAATGTTATCACTTATAAGATTCGTGGAGATTTATCGGCTACAGTTATTTGTTGGAAGTGAAATTATTACAGAGTTGTTTTATGTCAGGATGAATTTTAGTAGCAAGAAGTTTGATGTTCAGAATGTGAAGTATCTGGCACCTACCTCGAGACTCCTTGAGCTTATTTTTGTTAAAGAGATTATTATCTTAGCAACGCTACTAAAAATAGTCCACAAGACTCATGGAGACCACTTAAACTTGTCCTGTATCACAGGCATGATTCATTATCATTACTGACTGTATTTCACAACATAGTAGCTACACATAGAAGACACCTAGTGTAGATTTTTGTTTATTTTCAAAGTGACAGTGACATCTCTCTACTGTAAGGATACCTTGGTCACTATGAAATGTAAGGCATACATGCACAATTAATTGGGAAATAGTAATGTGGTGATAATAATTATGTTAATTAATGCTGAATAGCCCTTTTGTGCTCTAGAAGGCATTGTTTTTGCAGTTTTTTAATGTATTTTAATCACCTAACCTGTAAATTAATTTCTACTGTTTGAAAAGTAGTGCTACATTGTGACAATCCAGATATAGTTAGAATTACAGATACCTGACATGGTATACAGTAGTAATGTATATATATTATATGTCATTCAGCATTTTTTTTCAATTCTTTGTCATCATACTTCTCTCATTTTAATAATGCCGGTTGTAAAAACATGTTCCTATAATTACCAATTTCCTGGTTAGTCTGAAGCCTAGAAATGTTTAACTAAGCACTAGCTTCTCAGAACAGTGGCACTTTATGTGACATCCTTTCAGATATATTACTCTGTTTTGACTGTACTATGTATTAAAATACTTGACATGGAGTATCCTTACAGGTTCTAGCCCATTACCAGCAATATCCAGTTCCATATCTCCACTACTGCTTAAGTTGTGTTTATAAGTAAACAACTTCAACCAATATTGCTGACTTTCCATTTTTAGCAGAAACATCTGTTTGTGAAGATATTCAACTTCCAAGAGGCACAGCATCACTTCAAAGCAATTTGCCTTAGGTGTCTCTGTTGGGGAATTAGGTAATTTCAAGTTGTTTATGTAGAATCTGTCATTAATACCTATTGCTTGTTTTTCTGCCTTTGCTTTGCAGCTGTTTCTCACTGGCCCTGTGGTGTTAGCTGCCTCAGAGCTGGTGCATGTGCACACAGTGATACTTCCCGAACATGCTCAGTTGTTGCCCAATTCACTGTCCTCATATCCCCATCCCTGGCTGTCCCAGGTATTTTTTTCAGTTTATAGGTAAAGAAGATTACTTCCTCTTAAATACAGCAAAGACCATTTATTTTTATTTTATTTTACATTTGTTGACTGGGTAAGTCCGACTGGATATATGTCCATTTTCAGCAGAGGCCCAGGGAGAAAAGCTCCAAATACAGTAATGAAATTTTGAAAACATAGTTAAAAAAGATTTTTTACTATTAAGACTCACCTTAAACTTTAAACATAATTAATATACATATTTTTACAAGTGCAGTCATAGAGAATAACATAACACAGAGAGTTATTACATAGCTAAACAAAAATTCCTTAGGAATAGTTAAAAAAGGGAAATAATCAAAGCAAGAGGAATCCAGTACCAAGAGACTTAAAAATGAGAAGCAAAAGGGAGACCGTGTCAGTCAGGATTTGAGCATGGACATAGCCATTGGGATTTTAGGAAAGTTTTAAGTTTTGAAAAGAGGAGTGGATGTCAGGGATGTTAGTTCTCTTGGAAGTTTGTTTCATGGGATACCAGTCGAGTTAGTAAATAGGCAGTCCCCAGATTTGTTACTGGATTTTAGGGTAGAGACAAATACTCTGTTAGCAGATCATGAGGTTAAAAGATTTTGATAGGGGCTAATAAGGTTTCTGAGTATGGGAGTATTTGAGGGATGATGCAGGATCTTGTGAATGATTGAGATGCTGAAAAAAAACCTGACTATGCAGTTCTAACCATCTGAGAAGTTTGTGATTTTTTCAGTGGTGGGTACAAAATGGGGCATCAGTGGCAAATCTGGCTATGTTGTTATAAGATGTTGCCAACTTATTTATATTGCTTTTGGAGAGGTTTGTATAGATTGGTGAGGCATAGAGGAGGGTAGAGATTAGGTGAGTTTGGGCAATAGTAGTTCTGGCTGAAGGAGTAAGAAAGGATTTAATTTTGTACAGGGAGCCCAGTTTTCTATTAACCGATTTGATAGTTGGATTGATATGAGTGTCAAAATTAAGATTGTGATCAATTGTTACCCCTAAAAGTTTGGTGGTTGTGTCAGGAGCTATTAATGTACCATTTTTAGAGATGACTGTGAAGTTTATGGTGGGGGATTTCTGAGTGGGAGTGAACAGCAGTAATTTAGTTTTTTTAGGGTTAAGGAGGAGACAGCATTGATGGAGCCAGTTTTCTACTAAGGTAAATATTTTTGGAGTTGTGGCTTGAAGTTGGGAGAGCGAGAAGGCAGCACAGATTAAGGCTGAGTCATTAGCATATTGTATACAGGTGGTTTGCGGAATGGAGGCTGACAGATTGTTAATGAATATAGTAAAGAGGAGCGGTCCCAAAACTGATCCTTGTGGGACTCCGAGAGTAATAGGGAGCAGAGAGGACAGTTCATTGTCCCAGAGGAATGCTTGCTGTCTGTTTTCTAAGTAAGATTGAAACCATTTAACTGTTAGTGTATCTAATGAGAGAGATTTAAGTGTCTCTATCAATAGTTTGTGATTCACCATGTCAAATGCTTTGGAGAGGTCAATAAACATGGCAGAGGATAGGAGATTGTTATTTTGATTTTTATTTATACAGTCTGTAAAGGATAGGAGAGCTGTGGTGGTGCTATGATGTGGTCTAAAACTGTGTTGGCAGTCTACTAGAAGGTGATTTTGGAGGAAATGAGTAAAAAGTTGGTGATGAATACATCTCTCCATAATTTTTGCTATAGGTGAGAGTAGGGCTATTGGGCGGAAGTTTGAAAGTTCACTTGAGTTACCTCCCTTGTGGAGAGGGATAATATGTGAAACTTTCCAAATGTTAGGGATGGAGCATACTGTAATGGTTCTGTTAATTAAAATAGAAATGGGGAAGGCAAGTACTCCAGCTGCTAATTTCAGATATTCAGCTAGAAGGAGATCAGCTGATGGGTACAAGGTTTGAGTTTCAGCAGTAGGTTGTATATGAGAGATGTGGGAATGGGTTGTAGTTGAAATAGGGGTAATGAAATAGTCAACACAGGTGAGTCAGATGTGGAGACTACTGGTAAAGAATCGGCTAGAGATTGGACAGTTTCAGAGAAAAATGTGTTGAAAATTGTCAGCAATTTGGGTGGAAGAATGTTGAGTCAAATTAGAAGGGGTGGGTGTTTTAGAGTGGCCAGGATGAAGTAATTTATTTATTCCTGACCAGAATCTTTGTGGGTTTTGATATTGGGTTTGTTGGAATTGTAGGTAATAGTTTTTTTGTCAAGGAATATGGCTTTTAGTGGCATTTCTCAGTTGACAAAAGTTTAAGTGATCAACTTGCTTTTTTGTATGTCTCCATTTAATCCAGATTTTATTTCTAAGTCGCATTTTTTGCCTAGTCTCTTTTGTGAGCCAGGGAGCTGGTTTGTTCTTAATTCTGATCAATCGAGAAGGGGCATGGTGGTCTAGTATTTGTAAAAATTTATTGTTAAAGTATGAGACAGCTTCCTCTAGAGGTAAGTGTCTTAAGGGGGTCCAATTGCAAGCTTTAAGCTCAACTTGAAAGTTAACTGGGTTTAGATTTTTTTGTATTTCGGGTGGTTCTGAAGTTTACTTGATTGGGTATTGAGATTTTTAGCTTTGTTATAAAGGTAAGAGAGTGGTCACTGATATCATCAGGAAGTATGCCTGTTTTATAAAATTGGGGGTTACTGTTAACTAGTATCCAATCTAAAGCGGTTTGTTTATTGCTAGGTTTGTGAGTTCTTTTAGGGTGGGTGATGGTTTGATAAAAGCCATGAAGGTTTATGTGGGTAGTAGGATTATCAGCAGTGCAACTTTTCCAGTCAATGTTGAGATCGCCAAGGAGTATGGTTTCTTGGGGGAAATTTGAGGAGAGCCAACATAGGGTGTTTTCAACAGTATTAATGTTATTACCTGGGGGGGGGGTGTAGGAGCAGATAATATAAATGGATTTATTAGCATTAATTAGCAGCTTGGCCATTAGGATTTCAGCATTGCTAGGTAAAGGATGAGTAATATCTAGGGCAGAGAGTTGCAGCTCAGATTTATATAATATTGCAATCCCACCTCCTTTTTTGTTAGGGCGGTCTAATCTAATTATGTTATAGCCTGGGGGGGATAATATCATTGTCCTTGGTGGTTAGTTTGAGCCAGGTTTCAGTTAGGCATAGGATATCAAAGGAGTGTAAGTCTAACAGGGCATGTAGGTGGCTAATTTTATTATTTAAACTACGGATGTTTAGGTGGGCTATATGGAGAGAGATTTTGCTAGGAGAGGGGGTGCAGCAGGTGTCTGGATGGGGGGATTGGGAATAAGGGATATGAGAATATGGGCCTGGGTTAGGATGAATGTCGCCATGTAGTAGTAGGTACTGTTGTGGTATAAGAGACAGTTTCAGTAGTTTAGAATAGGGATAGTTATTTTGGTTTGGAAATATTTGAAATGGATTGTTCTATGAAATTGAGGTTGAATGTAGGCTGATGAGGATGTAATGTTACAATGGGATTTTGAAGTATAAAGGGTGAGAGGGTAGTTTGTTTTAAGGGGGGAGGAATTTCAGTTAGATGTAGGGATTCATAGCAAGTAAGATTATAGGACAGAAGCAGAGGGCAAAGTATTACAGATAAGAAGAGCAACTTACTGATGTTTTTCTGAAGGAAATAGTCTCACAAATATAAAAAAAAATTGTTCATCAAAAAGTGTTTTTTTTTTCTTCCACAAGTCTTAAAAACATACACACACATACATGCATATGTTTACATATATGTATATATATATATATATATATATATATATATATATATATATATATATATATATGTGTGTGTGTGTGTGTGTGTGTGTATAATATATATATATATATATATATATATATATATATATATAATCTCAAAACCATACTATACACTTCATATAATAAAGCACCATATCTAGGCAATATGTCAATATTTCTACAAGGACACCACTACTTAAGCATGAAACAGTTAATCAGAAATCACATCTCTACAAACAAATGCAAAATTCAATACTTTTAACTCAGCTGCTAACTTCATCTTCTCAACCTCCTAACTGATAACATACCCAAGAGTATCCTTTTAGAATTTCCTCTGAACTTCAACCCTAGTATCAAATCTAAAGAGAAACAATTTTATCTCATAATCTCTATTATGATAGTCAAAAATATCCCATTATTTACCCCCCCCTTCAAAATCAACATAAGAAAGAACTCTCACAGTACCTTAAATAAGTATTAGAGTATAAATCAAAGCCAGTGCATCTAAGAATACTGGATCTGCTATTGTTGTTTTACACAGATGAGACTGATTTAAATATCAGTCCCTTGCTTGCATATTCAGCCCCAAATAATAAGAATATATTCCATGATATTCTCAATGAGCGCAAAGAAATAAAAATCATGCACATGAATGTCAGATTTATTTGAAATAAAATTATACCACTTCAAGTGTGGGTTCAACTATATATATCTTACATCCTTGCATTTTCTGAAACCTGCAAAATTCTCAAACCATGCACACTAGAAATCTGGAACTTTGTGCAGCAATATCCAACAATTAACAAAATGAATGCAATAAAAATGGAAAGCATTCATAGACCACTGTTTGAGATTTAGCACTTTCACTGTTAATGGCAACAAGACTTCATCAGTATGAATGGGTGTATACAGCAAAAAGATGTTCATAGCTGATTACTGGCTAATGACATAAGAACCTTTACAGGCTTAGGCAATAATACTGAGGAAACAACAATATTATATATTATTCCCCATATATAGGATGGGGCAGTATCAAAGTAGTGGGTCTTTGGGTGTTGGAGCTCTGAATCATTTTACAGACTGCCTCAGTCCATAAGGGGTATGCTATTAATATTATTATTTGCAGGGATATCTTATTTATTAAAAGGTGTAATTGTACATTTTTTAACATTTAGTCTCAGACCATGGTTTTGGCACCAGCCATTTGTTATTTTTAGGCCTGTTTGTAGGACGTGAGCATTGTTTGGAGATTCAGTGATTGCTCCCAGCTTACAGTCGTCGATGAACTTGGTGAGCCAGAGGCCCCCAATATTGGCCTTCACTTCAGAGAAGTATATACCAAACAGCAGGGGTCCCAACAATAAGCCCTTTGGGATACTGCTAGTAATAGGTTTCTTACTGGAAGCTGATTTGCCTATCCGGACAACATGTGTCCTGTCAGTGAGCCAGTTTGCTATCCATCTGACAATGTAGGGGTTTATGCCTAATTCAGTATGTTTTTCTGTAATCCCTGAGTGTGGGAATGTGTCAAAAGCTTTGGCCAGGTCTAGATAAGTGGTGTGTACCATTTTATCCTCATCCATGGCCCTTGTGACTTTGTTGAAGAAGTCCACCAGACTAAACAGGCAAGATGTTCCATTGACAAAGCAAATTGGGTCGATTCCAGTGTTTGTAGATTTCCTGTGTCTTTATGGATCAGGTCTATGATAATTTTCTCCATGGCCTTGCAGATAAAACTGTCAAGCTTATGGGCCTGTAGTTCCCTGGGTCAGTTGATGGTCCCTCCTTGTGCAGAGGGATGACTGTTGCAGTCTTCTGGAACAATGCCCATCCAGATGCTGTGAATAAACAGGGTATTCTAGTGGCCCTGATAAATTTTGTTTTAAGCTATTTAAAAAGCATCCTGGAATGCTGTCACGACCCATGATGGCTGTGTTTTTGGTTTTAGCGAGAGCAGTAAGGGCCTGTTCCCTCATAATGACTAATAGGGGAATGATTGCAGATATTTCTTTAGGTGTGGTAGGAGGTGATGGGGAGGAGAAGTTTGAACTGAACTTGCTGGCCAGCAGGTTAGCTGTAGTTTTAGGCTGGCATAAGTGTTGCCATTCATGATTAACTTAACACATTGCTGAGCATTTCCCCTGAGGTTACAAATGTAGTTAGAAAAAGCATTATGGTTATCTTTTAACAGGGAGGCTAACTTTGCCTCATAGTTTGATTTGGCAGATTTGACCAGCTCTCTAATTTGTTTGTTCAGACTGGTGAGTGTCATTTTTTACTGTTTTGTCTGTTCCTTCTTGGCTTTGGAGAGGATTTTTTTTTCCTTTTGTTGAATAGCCTATTTGTGCTAGGGCTCTACTAGGTGGTTTATTTTTGCTAGTAATCATAGGCTTGACTTGGACAGGTATTGCCTCCTCTATGCAGCTGTGAATGTGGTTGAACAGTGCTTTTGTGTTCAGCACAGAGTAGGCAGTAGGCCTTAGTGTCTTCCAGGTTTGGAGGGGCTTGGAAGTTTAACAAGCTGTCACTCAGTTTGAGGTAATTGATCTTAGCAAAGTTCATAAATTTGGAGAGTGACAGGGGTCCTAGGTTAATTTTAATATCAAAGGAGATAATTTTATGGTCAGATCTCACCAGGGAGAAGTTAATGCATGGGAGTATCATGTCTAGGATATGTGTACCTCTTGCTGGGCAGCTAACAAGTTGCTCCAGGGTGTTTGCGTTGACAAAGGCCAATAACTTCTGAGCAAGTGAATTATGGGTCATATAAGTCTCTCAGTTTATAGAAGAGTAGTTGAAGTTACCCATAAGTGTAGTGTTAGGCTGAATGTTAAGAGATTCCAATAGCTTTAGGTACAAGGTGTGGTTTTCCAGACTGATGTTAGGGGATCTGTAACTAGCAAGAATATGATATGGGGTCATACCTATGGTTAGTTTGTCTTGGAGCAACTCAAGTGAGTCATGTTTTTGGACCAGTCTAGCACTGTATCTGTCCTTTATGAACACTGAGAAACCTCTTCCCTTTGTTTTATCCTGAGCTGAGGGGATAAAAATGTATGAAATCATTGTAGCTTTTGATAGCTGGGGTGCTCTCCATGGTTCTGAACTATGTTTCCAACTCTGCACACATGTAAGCATTCTCCAGGGTGATTAGTGCTTCCAGGGAGAGCAGTCTTTTATTTAAACTCCTAGCATCAAGCAGCAGTACCTTTAGGTGGTCATGATTGATTTTTGTAATGTTGGAAGGTTTAACAACTTGGCACGGCCTAAGAAAGGCACAGTAGGGATCGATAACGTTTTTTCCAGTACCCGTAAGCCAAGTGGTGACAAATGCAAACCATCTCTGACAAAGCATCATGGTTTGTTGATCATGTCTCCCCAGGCTGACATATATTGGATCCCCCTGTTGTGACACTAGAAACTAAGCCAATTATTGAAGTCAATAATTTTTTGCTGGTACTGTGGCATTATCATTGGTAAAGATAGGATGCTACTCAAGGTTAGATTCATACCCACCTGGGTCACATATTCAGAGAGTTCCATCATGTCTCTCTTCATATAGTCAAGTGAGGTACATTTTAGGTCATTTACACCCACATGGACTATGACCATGTCATACTGGTACTTGTGATTTAAAGACCTAAGTGCACATGTGATCTGGTGGATCCTGGCTCCAGACAGACCATTGTGATCTTGTCCTTATTTAGCCTGGTAAGAGGGACATCACTATGTCTTACAATGGAATCCCCAATAACTAGAATGTTTGGCTGTGTGTGTGTTGCCTTATCAGCTTGGAAGCAGGGCTACTACGATTTTCAGAGTTATATGTTGTGTGAGGTGCTGTCTTTTTTTAAGTGTGCACAGAGCCACTGGGAGATGTTTTAGGAGGCCTTGGAGGCTTGGCTGGATTACATGTGAGTACCTCTGCATGTGGTTCCATGTGTTTATTCCTTAGTGTTAGTAGTGAGTGTTTTGGGTAAAACTCTGACAACCTGGCTTGCATTTTTTGTGTGTATATTTGAGAGCTCTGCCTTCCAATGACATTGTGTATCTATACTGCTCACACACTGTGAGTTGTATATTCTAAAATTAAATGGGTGTCAGTGAACATGAGACAGTTACTACAATGTCTCAGGATGCCCATATCTACCAGGCCAGAAACAGAGGTGACAGGAAAGTGCCTATCCATTATAACAGATACTTAGCAGATGAGAACAAGTAGGAGAGATTCACTTAAAGTCTAAGTGGGAGGGTTTAATAAGATATTTTAGGATGACCTGCAGTGGTGTTGTTCTCTGCTCAGACTGGCAACAATTTGAGCAGCTATGAGCAATGGAAGGCTGTCGAGAGGGTGTCCTATAGAGGATTTTAAACTGAAGAGGTTTGCATATAAACAAGGCATGGATAACTACTTTTGTGTGATGCACAAATGCAAGGCTTTTATACCAGCAGGATAAAAGACTTTTACACAGTTAAGCCAAAGGCCAATCAGATAAATACTCAATAAGCCTTCCTCCAGCAGTTCCCAACTTGGATGGGTTGAATCTGCCCTCTGCTCCTACCAGAGTGCAGAATAAAACCCTCTTAATGTAAAACAAATGGGTTTTGAGCTTAAGTGCAGTAAAAAAATGCTTTAGATGCAATCCAAGGTCTTGTAGTCACAGGTGTCCAAGCCAGGCACAGGGAAGCTCTGAATAAATGTTAGGCTATAATATAGAAACTCTTTGCAAATAACATGATAGTGCAACATGAATGCCTATCTCCTTGCCAGCCTTGAGCATGAGGAGGAACCAGTATGTGGTGTGGAAAGACTGCCCAGCAGACCTGGTTAATGAGGAGAAGCCAGGGGCAGCCAATGGTCACATGTAAAAAGCAAGCTAATCCTCAGCTGTTTTTTTATGTGATTTTACACATGTAACAACCAAAACCACAAAGAAATGCTTAACAGAATAAAATACATCATTCACTCCCAATGAATCAGCTGCCACTCTCATTTACAAAACAAATCTATATTAGTATAGCCTATGATCTTGCCTATATAGTTAATCACATTCTCTAAAAAGATATTTCCCCACCATCTGGAAACATTCTAAACTAATCCCACATTTTAAAGATGGGGACAAAAAGTTGAAAACTATAGACTGGTATCCATTCTCAGCCTTTTCTCTAAAATAATTGAAAAGAGGGTATATTCCCAACTAACAGACTACTTGTTTATTTTATTTATTTAATATTTGTTAACCAGGTAGGTGAAGTGGTGCAAGGATCGTTTTCAGTCATGGCCTGGGCCAGAGAGGCCAGATAATATTGATTAAACATACAACAGAATGTAGAAATATTCACATATAAATTTTAATTGGCATTGACAGTAACAGAGTTATTCCTATAACACCATATTGAATTTTCATTTAGGAACAGAGCACTTTGAATTTTCAGGTAGGTACAGTTCATTACTGACAGAGCAAACTAGCTTACAGTTCTTTTCCAAAGAAACATTTTGATGAATGTGATTAGAGCAGAATTAGTATTAAGCCTGTGGATGGACTACATCATTGATTCATGCCTTGTAGATGCTTTCTAACCGACATCTTTGAAATACTTATAGGCATTCTGTTTTATCAGATATTTTTTAGTTGTTTAAAGCTTATAAATTGGTTAACTTGTGTCAAGTCTTCTGGAAGTTTGTTTCAAATTGAAAATGCAGTTTTGGAGAAGGCTTTTTTCAGTAGTGGCTTATTTGTAAAGGGTCTAGATAACACGCTCCAGGGATTTAAACCTTGTCATCACAATAAACAAAACATGCCGGAGGGATAGGTTCCTGACCCTGAGACTCCCCATACTCTGGAATAGACTGCTCATACATGTCAAGCAGACTGCCTCCTTGGCCCTCTTCAAAAGGAATTTTGACGATTGGATGGGAGATAGGAAATTCACCCCGGGGATCACGTCAGTCGTCCTGCTAGACAGGGGACAAGGGAAGCAAATATTGTTGGAAGAAATATCCTGGGAATTGTTATGGCTAGGCTTGTATAGTACCTAGGGCCAATAGCCTAGTACCAACCTATGAACCTAATGAACATCGTCTGTATTCCTAAAAGTATAATTACAATCTCTGTCAAATAATCTTGTATTTAAAGGTGAACAGAATCCAGTATTAAAGAGCTTGTAAGCAAGGATGTTAAGCAGTAGCTAATTTCTTGTTGAAACTGTGAAACATCTATCATTCTTTATTGTAGTGTAGTTGTGTTCTCTACTGTTAGCTAGGTTGATGAAGTGTGCTATTTTATGATCAGTGCTTTGTAATAGTGTTGTATTAGCAGCTGAGTCAGCAGCATAAAGGGCAGTCCATATTTAATCACAGGAATGAGAACATTGATTACTATGACTTCTAAAGTGAGGAGACTGGATAATGAATATGCTGCTTTAAGTTTTCCCAGTAACTTGGGTCTCTATATGAATACTAAAAGAGAGAGAAGGATCTAACATAATTCCCAAGTATCTTTTAGGGGTGGTTATAGGAAAAATGTTAAAAGAGGGATCGGTGATAACATGGATATAAACATGTTTAATCTTTTGAGCTGTGCCAAGCAGAATGACAGAATCGCCTGTTCAGAATCGCACCACAGTACTCAAACAGATCTGATAAAAATGATAAATCATCCTGCCACTCAGTTAAACAATGGCCTGCAGTTCTTTTCCTAGACTTCTTAAAAACACTCAATACAGTAGATCATAATATTATACAGGATAGACATAAAGCAACAGGCTGCTCTCAAATGGTATTACACTTGCTTAAATCCTAACTTATAAATAGAAAGAACCCAAATTGTAGTATAGCAACACTACCTATCCAACTCCTTTGACTGCAATACTGGAGTACATCAAGGCTCCATTTTGTCCCACACTCATTTTTTGTTCTTACCAATGACATGTACCTACTCAAAAAAGGCCTCAGACTCTTACAATATACTGAGGAATCAACCATAATATGCACAAACACCCTATATCTAAAATGCAACATCCAATCAATGCACTAACAAGCTGGTTAAAAGACTGCAACCTAATCCTAAATGAAAGAAAACCTAAACTTGTGATTTTGAGCAGATGAATAATACTGCCATCACAAAACAATTTATTTAAGTAATATTAATATTGTAATTGTACAGCAATACAATTATCTTGGCCTCATAAGAAACAATTAACCATCTTTCTGGGAACAGCAATAGACAATAACCTCTTTCTCAGAATGCACAAAGTACATTGTAAAAGACATAAATAAGAAACTAGAAACTGTATACTGTCTCAACAAACGCTTATCACATGAGAAAAGACAAACACTAGCAAACACTTTACTTTTGCCTAAACTATTTTATGGATGAAATGTGGTTGGTAATACTAATAAAACTGTCCAAGTACAACTTCAAGTCAAATAATCCAGAACTGCAAAATTTACAGCTCAACCAGTAACTAAAAATTACACCTACAGCATTATTAGCAAGTTACGATGGCTGTCCTATGAAAATGGACTAAAAGTGAATTACCTCTTTTTCACGCACAAGTTACTATATAATAAAAAAGGGCCAACATTAGACTCATTACTGAACTGGCACTCTGCAGCTGGAAACTTCAGATCTAAACAACAAAAACATTCCTTCACATTAATAAGACTAGAATGGGACAAGGAGATAAAGCACCCTGTATCTTCCTATCCAGACACTCAAACTCACTTTCATTGGAGTTGAAATTATTAGATAATCCTGAGAATTTTAAATAAAGGTGCAGTCCCACCTCCAAATAGCACTGCCCAGTTTCAAGTACAACCACGTGATGTCTCTCTGTTCAGCTAGCATCCCTTCCACCTCAAGGTTATTGAACAAGTCACTGCAGGACTTCTATTTTCACCTAAGATACACCTATTGATGATTAACTCAAAAACTCTTTGTGTCTTTCGGCTTTTCCCGGTTAGGGGTCGCCACAGCGAAACTCCGGTCCGCTAATGATTGGCAGTAGAGTTTTACGTGCTGGCTTGCCGGGCCTAACACACAACCTTCAATGAAGGAATGCCCATTCACGCATGTTGCCACACAGAAGACGCTCTAACTGAGAATCGAATGGGCAACGTCTAACTGTGAGGCGACAACGCTACTGCAGCACCACCACCGCAGTATAATTAACTCAAAAACTCTACTTCCTTTAATTTCCTGTCCTCTACTGCACTCCTTACTCTAACATTCCCCCACTACCCTCCTCCTGCAACATCTACTACCCCTCTTTTTACACTTCTACTGCACAATTGCCTACTGTGTCTAGTCTCTTTTTTCACTGTTTTAAAGACCCATAAAACTTTCTCAATAATTTTGTAACGTAACAACACTGATCTGTAATGCTGACTATGCCGTTTTAGGATCCATTTTATCTTGAATATATACAATTGTGGTTTATATATATATTGTTTTCAGTATATTGCTATACCTGTTCCTGCTCTGAAATGAGCACTTTGCAGCAGAGCCAACCTGGTTAACAAAATGTAAATAAATAAATACTTCTGGAAGCCTTGAACCCTTAGATATCTCCACAAAATATCACTGCATTTGTCCTATTGTCTGCCATAACAGCTTACTTCCTCCATCGTTACTTCATGTAATTATCATGCCTGCACACTTACTCGTCATTCTTTTCATCAACTTTCTCTGAAGCTTTCTCTTACCATTCCCCTTTTTTACTTGTCCCCATGTACCGGACTCTCATCTTCACTTTGCTTTATCATACCCTTTCTGCACTGTTCTACTTTTCCACTGCTTCCCAATCCGTATCTTCCTGATTCCCTTTCAGTACTTCTTGATCTCTCAGCTCTCCAACACGTATATACCTTCTTAAGCTATATTACTCTTCTTTTACCCTCCAGATGTTAACTGCTCTTATGGTTCAAAGGTTATATTACTCTTCTTTTACCCTCCAGATGTTAACTGCTCATACGGTTCAAAGGTTATATTACTTTTCTTTTACCCTCCAGATGTTAACTGCTCATACGGTTCAAAGGTAGTTACTAGGCATGCAGTCTAGGAACCTGTTGAAAAACTAAGCCCATTTACTCAAATTCTCTTGCATACTGTTTGGTTACCTGACTCACACAAAATCACACAGTAAGCAAACGGGGGGTGAAGAGTCAAATCCTGGACTACAAGAAGTAGCTTATTAACATTTCATAGTCTTAATCCACTGTACTAAAATGTTACCTTTATTAATACTGTATATATAAGTTTCCTCCGGGTGCTCCAGTTTCCTCCACATTTCAAAGACATGCATAGGTGGACTGGACACTCTAAATTGGCCATAGGTAAGAGTGTGCAATCGAGTGATTGGTACAAATGAACTACCATGGCAGGGCTAGCCACCTGTTGGTGTAAACCTTGGCTCAAGATGATTATCACTGCTGAAGTGACACCCCGACTCCATGTGCAAAATGGGAAAAGGGGGTTAGGATGGATGGATGGATATATGCTTTCCTAAAGTATGCTACTTTCTCCTGTTATTCAACCTGTGCTACTTTCCTACCTCATAAAATATTGTAATAGATAATGTCCCTATAAGCATTTCCTGCCACACTTGCTAAAACTCGGCAATAAATGACATTCTTCCCTGTACATATGCCTGTCTTTGTCAAGTCTGCTATAAATGCAAACTTTAATATGTAATAGGTTTTACACACTGCATGTAGTAAATGCCTACCAGATAATACTACTGCAATTACTATAGCAATTTACTAATGACTAGCTACTACTTATCTAAGACTGGGACACCATATTCATGAACATAGTGTGCAGTCCATGAAATGGGATGTACCCACTGTGCTTGGTATAAGGATCTGACTCTGCTGAGAATCATAAACTTGAGTCACTCCACAGGTAGAGCACCCCCCCATAGAGCTTACATATAGTAGTGCCAGGGATGGGTGATGTACTAGGTGTAAGGTAGATGAACTCCATATACAGACCTGAAATAGGTCTGTAATGTCTGAGTAGTCTAAAAGGTAATAGTGACATGAATTGATAATTCATTTTACTATGCTGATACTCAATAAGATACACAATACCCTTCACTCTCTGCAACATATTAACAACACCCTCCCACTTCATCTGATCTTATATTATGTGATGTTACTTCTTCTTTGGGTTCACATTTATAATATCAGATTTCATTACGAGCAGCATACAGTTTCTTTGGTGGGAGTGGGGTTGTCAGCTCTATATGCATTATGTTGTCTGGTAGCAATAACAGTTGTATACCACCTTTGTGCAGCATGCTGTAATGCTAGATCAGGGACTTGGCTACTCTTCGGGCAGCAGAATAAGTATTTCATTAACATTTCTCATCTGAGTACACATGCACATGCAGTAGTCATTAAAAGCATGTTACTGACATTTAGGATTCACTCCATGGAACACTTTTGTAGGTGGTAGTACTGCAACATTATCTGGACAGTTTGGCTTGTGTGTGCATGTGCTATCAGATTTGCATTGTCCATACTGCTAGTAGGTCTTGAATAAAGGGTATAGTGCTACATATAGTCCTATACCATGCTATGATATACTGTGCTGATGTTATTCAGCCATTTTATGCTGAGTAGCAACATTAGCTTTGCAGTGCAATTGGGATTATTCTGTATGTGAGCGGGAGCTTGTATCATGCAGTTCCACACCCATAGTTTCTGGCTGAGGCAGGGTTTATGCACAACTCTGTAGAGATTTATGAATCATTGATGAATCTGCTTGCCCTCATTTGCATTTTCAGGCACACTCTGGCTGAATGGTCTTCACATCAGTCTTGCATTGTATTTGTGAAATGTGAAGGATAGCCCTACACAATGAAAGTCCATATTTGTGAATACTGTCATTTGTCTGTGCTGAAAGTTGACAGTGTTATGAATGATAACTATCCATCATATATACGGACTTGAATATGTACATGCTTGGTATTATCACCTAATGTCATCTTAACTCACTTGTTCATAGGTCTAAATAAGGGTGTAGCCAGGCATACTTTTTGTACTCCACTGAGTAAATTTTTTTCTGAGCATCATATCAGCATGGCTTTTTTCAGGTCATATTATGTCTATAGCTGTCAAAATGATGCCTTTAACAACAGATGCAATATTGCTAATCTAAAAATGATATTTTGAATAGTTTTAGGAGGAAGAGCTGAAATGTTACTTACATTTATTAAGTGCTTGGGTGGCATCATTTTGAGAAATTAGTTCATTTTTAAGTGCCAAGTCTTCAAAAGTGAGGTAGCACTAAGAGCTTGTGAGTACAAAATGGAATTTGCTTGCTACACCCCTGTCTAAATATATTCAATACAAATGTCTGTTTATTCTAGGTATGTTGATCTAATGCTTAGCCTATATCATTTCAAACTATGTATCATTGGTTACCATGTCTCTCAACTGCCCAGAAATTTGCCTCATGTATTTTGCCTGTTCCTCATAAAATGTGTTTTTTTTTGGCAAATCATTGAGGATAGAAGCCTCTAAATAATGTCAGACATTTGAGGTTCAGACTTCACATCTTCAGAAAATAGAAAAACCATAACAGGCACCCAAAGAGGCAGAAGGTAATAATAAAACACGAGGCTGTAGGTGTAAGCAGCAGCAGGTTTAATCACATAAACGCCACACAATACAAAGTGTTTTCATCCACCAGACTTCTTCAGATGTAAAATGAATGAATGAAGGCTGTGCCTGCTTATATACCCCTCCCAATTTAATTAATAGTTAAAACAATTGTTTAACTGGCACCAATTAAATCCTGTAACTAAAATATTCATGACAACCTACCAACTTGCCACAAATACAGATGAAAGTAGATAAAAACATGCACATTTTTTAAAAGAACTTAAAAATAAATATATAAATACTAAAGCCATCACAATGTGTTGGACAGGTAAATAAACTTGAATCAAAAACCAACAAAAGGAACTTGCAAAACAATATATGCACTTATTTTATAGTTTTGCAGCTCTTATTTTTAAAATAGGGGCAATGGATATGTATTCATTCAGACCTGGGAATCTATTGGCTTCCAATAACAACTGCCAAAATATTTCTCTCACCTCTATCCTATTTCCCCCCCCCCACACACACACACATCACATTGCACCTTCTCTACAACAAAGAAGCCCCATTTTGCTTGGGGACATGTCATTGTATGTTTAAACAAGGCATTTTTAATATCTTTGACTTTAATAACATATAAATGCTCATAAGTCCTCCTTCTGAGTTTACGAGTAGTTTTTCCAGTGTAAAATGCACCACAGGTTTTACATAGGGCTAAATAAATCAAGCCTTCACTATTACAATTGGAAAAACTACTACTCTGAATCTGATAGTCTCTTGACAGGATGTGTACAGAATCTTGTCTAAGTATATATGGGCATTGGGCACATGCCCCACATTTGTAGGTTCCCAATTTCTTACATGAAACAATAGAACCATTATGCTCCAGCAAATCCTTGAGGTTCCTGCCTTTTTATATGTGAATCCTAGGGTGTTGGTAAACAAAACTAATTGGACTCGGACTTCGAAGACAAAAGTCAGAGAGTCAAAGAAATGTTTATATCTAGGAAGTATCCTAACTATTTAATTGATGAGGTTTTGGAGGAAGTAAAGAATGGGAGAAAGGATAGGTTTGCCCCCATTTTGGGAACAGGAGATACAAGTGTGATAGTACCAATAAATGTGCAGGGTACCACACAACAACTAGGGGTGACGTTACCAGGGATGAAATCAAGAAACCATGGGGGTAATTATGTGATGTTTTATAATCAGAATACCTCTAGGGTTAAAAACATTATTACTCAACACTGGAGCAGGTTTAGGTGTTATTCAGAGTTGGACGTTTTGTTTACCAACACCCTAAGATTCACATATAAAAAGGCAGGAACCTCAAGGATTTGCTGGAGCATAATGGTTCTATTGTTTCATGTAAGAAATTGGGAACCTACAAATGTGGGGCATGTGCCCAATGCCCATATATACTTAGACAGGATTCTGTACACATCCTGTCAAGAGACTATCAGATTCAGAGTAGTAGTTTTTCCAATTGTAATAGTGAAGGCTTGATTTATTTAGCCCTATGTAAAACCTGTGGTGCATTTTACATTGGAAAAACTACTCGTAAACTCAGAAGGAGGATTTATGAGCATTTATATGCTATTAGAGTTGAATATATTAAAAATGCCTTGTTTAAACATACACTGACATGTCCCCAAGCAAAATGGGGCTTCTTTGTTGTAGAGAAGGTGCAATGTGATGTGGGGGGGGGGGGCGTGGGAAAATAGGATAGAGGTGAGAGAAATATTTTGGCAGTTGTTATTGGAAGCTAATAGATTCCCAGGGCTGAATGAATACATATCCATTGCCCCTATTTTAAAAACGAGAGCTGCAAAACTATAAAATAAGTACATATATTGTTTTGCAAGTTCCTTTTGTTGGTTTTTGATTCAAGTTTATTTATCTGTCCAACACATTGTGATGGCTTTAGTATTTATATATTTATTTTAAAGTTCTTTTAAAAAATGTGCATGTTTTTATCTACTTTCATCTGTATTTGTGGCAAGTTGGTAGGTTGTCACGATTATTTTAGTTACAGGATTTAATTGGTGTCAATTAAACAATTGTTTTAACTATTAATTAAATTGGGAGGGGTATATAAGCAGGCACAGCCTTCATTCATTCATTTTACATCTGAAGAAGTCTGGTGGTCGAAAATGCTTTGTATTGTGTGGCGTTTATGTGATTAAACCTGCTGCTGCTTACACCTACAGGCTCGTGTTTTATTATTACCTTCTGCCTCTTAGGGTGCTTGTTGTGGTTTTCCTGGTTCTTGGTTCTGTGGCACCCTTTCCTTGGAGTTTTTGGATCTTCAGAAAATACATATAACTGCAAAACATACTATTTTAGGAACTTTCTAAGTTTGTAAGAGCAACATTTAAAATCTGTCCCTTTGTTTAGTCCTTGTCCACGCATTGTTTGGCTTTAGTCCAGATTCTTGCACTGAGAGGTTGAGAGGTATTTGTTACATTGTCTGTACTATCTTAGAACTTTTTTCACTTAGCTTCCACTGTAAAATCTCTCTGCTCAGCTGCAGATTCCCAGTCATCCAAGCAAATGAATGAAACAAAGGAATAAATAAAGAGCACATACACATCCTTAGATTTTGAAATGAATAACAAAAGGAGTGTGTTTTAAGTAAAAATTTTGAAAGACAGAAACTTTGAGTATTGTATCTGATAATAAAATTGAGAATGATGAGTTTTTTTTCTGTATTTATGTCATTGACTGAAATGGAAAAATGAATCAGACTGTTGCTTGCTGCTCGGGACTAATTACTGATGACAGTCTAAGAAGGTGTCATTGCTAAAGCCTCCAATGGGATCCCCCATGCAGATGTTATTGACAAACATAGAAAAGGTAATGTTAATGTTTACATTTTCTTTTGAATAGCTGGCTTTGTATAAATGCAAAAAAATATTGCTACCAGTGTCTTGAAAGGCTCAGTATCTCCCATATCCCCCACTTTTTAAGCATCTATTTATCTGATATCAAAGCTAATGCTCTAGGCTTGTGGCTATGTAAGCATGGTGATGACTACAAACTGAGTACAATTGTCAGCTTACCTTCCGACACAGAATTACTTCAGAAAAGACTTGACTACATCATTTGTGTTGTGGTGCAAATGGTCTTAAACTAAATGCTGAGAAGTGCAGTGTGGTTCTAGTTGGTAACAAAAGTTCTTTCCTAACATATGAACAACACACTTCTGCAAACTCACACTCTCATCAGGGACTTAAGATGACAGCTCACTACTGTTTGGCCAACCTGTCTCCACAATAACTTGGACATTATTCTGTCTGACAAAACTAACTTCCAAAGGCATCTATTCTAGAGCTAAAGAAATCTTAATTCTCCTGTATTCATACTTCAAAGGGTCTTAATTGAAAGTAATGTTCCTTTCAACATATATTTTTCTAGGCCTATTGCATAACTTGAGAAACCTCAGAGATTGTTAATTAAACCACCTGCCTTAAATTCCTTAGTCACCAAGACAGACCAGCTCACTGCTTATACACATTCTCCCACTAACTCATCTGCAGTAAACTTTCCTTCACTTTTTTGAGTGATGAAAGACCTTACACCATTTGATACTGTGTAGCTCTGCATAACAAACAGCTCTCCAAACATTCATACCAAGGATTTCAAGCTACATCAACCAGTAAGACGTGTTGGTGGGGTAGATTCCTAACCAAAAGTATTCCACAACTATAAAACAAGCCCGTTTTATGTGTCAACAAAGCAGTACCTTGGCTGCTTTGAAAGTCAGTATTGATAATTGGATGGGCAATTATACATTTTCCCTCGGTTATCATGTCTAGCCCTTCTAGACAAAGTATGTGGACACTTGAATTACAGAGTAATTTAAGGTGATTATTTATCTATTCTTTTAATTGCAGAGTGACTGCTTACCTGTTCTCAATCTATTTAACTATGAACTTATTAAAATAAAAACTATCAAGAAATAGCAGTGACAGGAAAACAGTGGTTGCCTAAACATTTCTTATTAATTTTTACTACTGTAGTGAGAATTATGTTACAAGGGTATACAGAAGATTAACCATAGCAAAAGCCATAATTACTCTCGTTTGTGTGCCTAGACAGTATTGTTTTATTGTTTGGCATTCTGTAATGTAGCAATAAACCATGTGTGGGTGTGAGTTATCCTGACTGATAACCTGGCAATTATCTGTGTGCTCAGATCTGCAAGTTCAGCATAAATAAATCCCATTTAACTCAGACACAAACATGGGGCCAGATTCCAAAAGAGTTTGAAAGACTTTGTAAGCAACTTACTTCAGTTTAAGGCCTATCTATAAACATAGCTTACTATGGGGGCTAGAATTCAAATGGCCTGTTCTCACTGTAAGTGACTTCTTTTAGTGTAAGGCCTATCAATATATTTTTTCTTTTGTGTTGTTGTATAATGATTTATACTGTTTAAGATAAAAATGTTTAATTTTTCTTTTTTCTTTTTCTTTTTGTTTAATAAATTTAATAGTGGATGTATTATAATATGAATTATAGATGACATGTCATAATGGGCAAAATAAAAAGATATAAAGCTTTACCTGGTAGAGGCTAACAAAAAATTAATGTTCTACTTCTACAGAGAACTCTATCTTTGTTGACTGTTATATAAATTCAGAATGTTCATATTGCTCATGTAATATAACAAATTTTATAAAAAGACACTTTCTCTTTGCAGACTGTTAAAAATAAATCTATTGTGCATATACATAAAAGTGCTGTGCCAGCCAAAATAATGAAATGCCTTTTCTCAGTCCCTGCAATGGAAAGAAGGAACATAGCACAGTAAACTAAATGCAGCAGCTTCCCATCTCTGACATAGTGAATGCTATACAAAACTAAATCTAATTTTTGAATACATTAATGCTATACAAAACTAAATCTAATTTCTGAATGAAAGACAGCCCCCTTCCACCTCCCAAAACAAGTAATTAACAATAATAGTCTACAGTATGGTTCTGACAAATTCAGTATATAGTATATAAAATATATAGAGTTACTTTCTGATGTCTCCAGAGTGATTTTGTTAGTAAAATTGAAGTACACCACATCAGTCATTATGTTTTAGATGTCAGAGATTACAGATGGAGGACATGATTAAGAATTTGTAGGGGTCTCTGACCCATATTTAAAGCTGCATTTATGGTGGCTATTGTCCACTTTTTAAGTATTGGAAAATTCCAGCCATTTATTTACATTTAGTTGCATGACCTACATAGGTTCATAGGTTCATACTAGGTTAATGACCACCAGGGTCTTTATAAGCTTAGCCATGCAACCCGACCCAGTTTTGTCCCAGAGTTCCTTGAAAGCCTATAAAGTGGGATATGTTAGTAAAGAGGTAGCCAAGGGTTTTGTGTGAGGGCTATGTTAGATGGGGATTAATTTATTTACTGTCGACCTCTGTCCATCAGAGACACGGCGGCTAGGCCAGGGGTGAATTTGTGATTTCCCATCCAATGATCGAGGTTTCTTTTGAACAGGGTCAGGGATGAATTCTGCTTCACATAGATGGGTAGTTTACTCCATAGTGCAGGGATCCTTTGAAACCCATATTGGTCTCTCCAATAGGGTCTCTTTATATTGCAGACAGAGTTTGGGTCCTTGAATTTAGTGTTTCAGGTGTTTGTCTTGTGGATGTGTAAGAGATCCATCAGAGCTAGATCTGAGGAAGCCTTACATGCTAGGCATAAATAGCCTGTCAGTAACCTGTAGGTGATTAAGTACGGAGATAGGACCTTACGGTGATCTGTGTATGACAGAGTATTCATAACCTGGATTCTTCTGGTGAGGAACCTTTGAGAGCATTCCAACTGTTGCAAGTGCCTGGCTAGGTACATGCCAATGGAGGCATTGTACTCAGTGATGAGTCTAATAAAGGCTGAGCGGAGTGGTACTATAACTTCCTTGGACCTGTATGCCATACTCTTGCTTATGGGTTGGGTGACATAGAATAATTTTCATACCATCTTGGTTATGTGTTGGTTGAAGGCCAGATTGCTGTCTATGTATGTTCCCAGTTCCCTAACTATTAGGTCATCTTAGAGATGTTTTATTGGTGGAGTAATTAGTTTGGGTGGACAGTTTCCCACAGAGCACTGCAATGCATTTCTTCACATTGAGGTTTAATTCATGGCTTTGGCACCAGTCATTTGTTTGTGTTTGGCCCTCTTGTAGGATGTTGTTGTCATGGGGGAACCTATTATAGCTCCCATTTTACAGTCATCTGAGAACTTGGTGAGCCAGAGGTCTTTGACATTATACTTGCCTTCTGAGAAGTAGATGCCAAACAGGAGTGGGCCCAACACAGAGCACTGGGGTATGCAGCCATTTACATGTTTGTACAGCGATTCTGTAAATAATTCTGCATAGGTAGCTATGTTCTCAGGGTTTGGGAGAACCGTGAATTTTGACAAACCATTGCTCAATAAGATGCAGTTTGCTTTAGTTTAGTTACTAACTGTTACAAATTTAGTTGGATTTTCCAGGTTGAATTTTATTTCTAGGGAGACAGCTTTGTGATCTGACTTCATCAATGAGGATGTGACATGGGGGGGGGGGGTGCAATGCTCTCCCATGTTGGTGAGTACCAGGTCTAATATCTTTGATTCTCTGGTTGGAGAGTGTGCTATCTGGTCCAGGTTGTTTGTGTTGATGAAGTCCAGGAAATGCTCTGCCTGTGAGATAGAGGCAGGGTACATTTCCCATTCTATAGAGGGGTAGTTAAAGTCTCCCATAAATAAGGTATTTGGTTGGATGGTGAGCACTTCTAGTAGGTCTAGGTAAAAGTTGTGATCTTCGTGGGCAATAGAGGACAACCTGTAGCTGGCAGGGAACCTTGTCTATGGAGCCTTGGGCATGAATGAACTCTAGGGCATCATCCTGTTTAACCAACCTAGAGTTTGCTGCTAACATAGATTGGGAGACCTCAACTTTTAACCCCTGTCTGTGCTGCTATTGGTCTACATGTACTGTAGCCTTCCACTGCCAGAATACTTTCTGCAGCTTTAAACCAAGTCTCAGTAACAGTACAGATGTCTACATTCTCCTGAGTGAGGAGGACTTGTATGGTGGGGAATTTTACCTTTGGGCTGTTAGCACTGAGCAGTAACACCTTAAGGTTACTTTGTTTTTTTTTTTTTGCTTTGTTGCTAGTTTTGTCATTTTGACATTGCCTAAAAAATGCTATAAGGAGATGAATTAAGTTTTAGCCAATATCTAAAAGCCCAGGGGTGATAGGTGTAGACCACCCTTGGCAAAGCAAAGTGGTCTGATAACCATATACTATTATTTTGACAGATATTTGATTTCCCCCCTAATGACACAAGAAATTAAGCCAGTTGTTAAAATCAGTCATTTTCTTTTCATACTGTGGCATCATCCTTGGTGAAGGTAGAGTGCTGCTGAATGCAAGGCAGGTGGGTCTATATTATAACCGCAAAATCTCACATATGTGAATATGGAAACGTTGACACATATTGAGTGAACCACGAAAACATTGAACGTCCTGAACCGTGAAATTCAAAATGTCAAATCGGCATAGTTGGCCAACCCCACCACCCGCTACCTACTACCTACCCAAACAAAATAAATAATCCACATACATACACTTAACAAAACCCTACTTTTAACCCTAAACTAAAGCTTACACACATTACTATGTATGCATTTACCTTAACCCGCACCCTAACCCTAAGGTCCGTAACTATTGCACAACTACATTATGGGTTCATAGGTTCATAGGTAGGTACTAGGCTATTGGCTCTAGGGCCTATATAAGCCTAGCCAAAAAGGAACCCTGGCTTTCGCCACCCAAGAAAATTATTTTCTTGTGCCCCTGTCAAGCAGAACCACAGAAGTGATCCCCGGGGTGAATTTCCTATTACCCATCCAATCATCAAGATTTTTCTTGAAGAGTGCTAATGAGGAGCTTTGTTTGACATAGATAGGTAGTCTGTTTCAGAGTATGGGAAGTCTCTGGGACAGGAATCTATCCCTTCAGCATGTTCTGTTTATTGTGGTGACAAGGTTTAGATCCCTAGAGCGTGTAGCTCGGAGGGATTGGGATTTCTTTAAGTGGAGCATGTCCAACAGCTCTGGGTTTGACATAGTTTTGTATGTTAGGCAGAGATCGCCTCTGAGTAGGCGATATGTGATGGAGTAAAGCTGGAGTTTTTTGAGACGGTCTGCGTAAGGCATCTGTTTGAGGCCAGTAATCCTCTTTGTGAGGTATTTTTGCAGCCTTTCCAGTTGCTGTAGATGTCTTGTGAGGTACATACCAAAAGGGGCGTTGTACTCTATAATGGGTCTAATGAGTGATGAGTAGAGGGGAACAATGACCTCTTTTTCTGGATGAGAAACCTTTTGTGATGAGGTGTGCCATGTAGAAGGATTTCCTGACCACTGTGGTGATGTGATTATCAAAGGAGAGACTACTGTCCACCTGTGTCCCAAGGTCTCTTATCACACTTTCGGTGTTAAGTAGACTACCACCTATGTGGTAGTTCATGGGTACAGAGTTTTTACCAAAGGGGATGACAATGCACTTTTTGGCATTGAGCTTGAGACCATGTCTTTGACACCAGGCATCTGTCTCAGTGAGGCCCTTTCGTAGGATGTCCACATCATTAGGAGTTTTGATTCAGAGAAGTAGATACCAAACAGGAGAGGACCCAGGACTGAACCCTGTGGTACTCCACTTGTCACTGGTCTGTAGTCTGATTTGGAGTCTGCTACTTTCACAGTGTGGGTTCTGTCAGTAAGCCAGTTGGCAACCCATCTTGTGTCATAGGGATTTATACCTAGTTTAGTGAGTTTATCTATAATTCTAGAGTGGGGGATGGTGTTGAATGCCTTGGCGAGATCTAGATAGGCTGTGTGAACCACCTTACCCTCATCTATGGCTTTGTTGACTACTTTAAGAAAAGTCTATCAGGTTTAGGAGACATGATCTGCCTTTTACAAACCCAAACTGTGCGGGGTCCAGAGTTTGGAGATCGCCAATATCTTTGTTTATGAGTTCCATGATGATACGTTCCATGGCCTTGCAGACGAGGCTCGTCAGGCTAATGGGGTGGTAGTTACCAGGGTCTGTTGTGGCCCCCCCTTTGTGGAGTGGGATAACTGTCATGGTGCACCATTCAATGGGCAGAAAGCCTGTGGTGAGGCTATGATTGAACATGGTACTTAGGTGGGGTGCCAGTTCATTCTGTAGTTCATGTAGAAGGTGGCCTGGGATGTTGTCAGGTCCCATGGATGCTGTGTTCTTGGCTTTGGAGAGTGAGATTTTTACCTGTGCAGCCATGATTACAGGAACTTTGCATTCTTCCGGTATAAAGATGGGCCCTTTAGGGGGTGAGAGGTGGGTAAAGTTAGCACTGAACCTATCTGCCAGGATGTTGGCAATATCAGTTGGTTCTGTATATTTAGTGTCATTGTGCTGTAACTCAGAGCAGATCTGAGTGTTGCCATTGAGATTCTTGACATAGCTATAGAATGCTTTGTGGTTGTCTTTAGAATCCGTGGCAATTTTGTTTTCATAACTAGCTTTGGAGGATTTTATGAGGGATCTCAGCTTCATACTGAGGCTGACCAGGGAGTTCCTCCAATCATGGGATTTTACTCTTTTTTTGCAACAGTTTCTTTCTTCTGTTGTAGAGTTTGTTTATGGCAGAAGGAGCTATACCCGAACAAAATAAATAATCCACCTACATACACTTAACAAAACCCTACTTCTAACCCTAAACTAAAGCTTATCTATATTAATATGTATGCACTTACCTTAACCCGCACCCTAACCCTAAGGTTTGTAACTTTGCACATTTACCTTAAGGAGCTATACCAGAGAAGGGTCAACTATGATGATTCGACATTTCGAATTTCACGCTTCAGGACATTTGGTGTTTTCTCGGTTTGCTCAATATGTGTCGATGTTTCCATATTCGCGGAACTGCGGTTTCACGGTTGTAATAGGTAACTAAGGCAGGTACCTTTCTGTAATGCATATTCATTCAGAATCATAATGGCCCTTTTCATATAGTCCATTAAGGTACACCTCAGGTCATTTACACCCACATGGACTATGATAGAATCATATTGGTACCTGTGGTGCAGTGAATTTAGTGCATGTGTGATATTGCAGACCCTAGCTCAGGACAGGCAACTGATCATTATCTTCTCCTTGTCCATCCTGGTCAGAGGAGTATATGTGTGTCATGCAAAATAATCCCCTATGACAAGAGGAGTAGGTAAAGTGCTTGCCTTATGGGCTTTGTTCTTGGGGTACCATTGGGTGTAGGCTTTTGTGTGGTGTTAGGTGTTCCTTTTTGCTAAGGTGCAATGTGACACCAAAGAAGGTCTTTGAGGTTTAGAGAGGGTTTTTTTAAATGCCTCAGCATAAGAAAGTCTATGTATGTGGTGAGCAGAATGTGTCAAGGATGTAGTGTGTGTGTTTTTGAACAACCTTGTTTGTAAGTGTGATTTTTGCCTTCAAGGAAGTTATGAATGTACATCTCTATCATACTGTGCTGGTATCTTTAAGATTAAAAGGTTGTCTGAGTACATGAAACAATTGCTACTTTGTCTCAGGATGCCCATAACTACCAAGCTGGCCACAGAGAAATTAGGAAATTGCAAATCCATGTTGTTAGGACCTGTATTAGGGTGGGCTAATATGGTTTAGGGTCTTGGTTTTACAGAGGTCATCTGAGTGGTGACTAGGATGAAGGCTAAATGTTAGATAGTACTTTGATCCTAGTGCTGTATGACACTATCTAGCTGCCCTAAGCTTAGCTCCATGCAAAGCCTTTATGTGTTATTGGTTAAAGTCCTAAGTACTAGCTTTATAGGTTTGCTACTTTACAGGGTACTGCTAACCACCACTGAGCAGTGAACAGCTCTGAAAAAAACATGCCTAATTTATAGCAGACAGAAAAAGCTTAACACTAATTCCTGTGTCCTCTGGCCAATAAACAACTACACTTTACGGTCCCTGGAGTGCCTGTCATAGGTTCATAGGTTCATAGGTTGGTACTAGGCTATTGGCCCTAGGGCCTATACAAGCCTAGCCATAACAATTCCCTGGCTATTTTTTCCCACAGTATTTACTTTCCTGGACACCTGTCTAGCAGGGCAACTGACGTGATACCCAGGGTGAATTTCCTATCTCCCATCCAATCATCAAGGTTCCTTTTGAAGAGGGCCAAAGAGGGGCTTTGCTTGGCATGTATGGGCAGTCTATTCCAGAGTCTGGGGAGTCTTTGGGTCAGGAACCTATCCCTCCAGCATGTTTTGTTCATTGTGATGACAAGGTTTAGATCCCTGGAGCATGTGTCTCTGCGGGATTGGGATTTCTTTAAGTGTAGCATGTCCAACAGCTCTGGGTTTGACATGGAATTGTATGTTAAGCAGAGATCACCTCTGAGTAGACGATATGCCACAGAGTATAGGTGGAGTTTTTTTAGACGGTCAGCATAGGGCATCTGCTTTAGGCCTGTGATTCTTTTACTGAGGTATTTCTGTGGCCTTTCCAGTTGTTGCAGATGTCTTGAGAGGTACATACCAAATGGGGCATTGTATTCTATAATGGGTCTAATCAGGGATGACCTCCTTTTTTCTGGATGAAAAGCCCTTAGTGATGAGGTGTGCCACATAGAAGGATTTCCTGACTGTTGTGGCGATGTGGTTATCGAAGGTGAGACCACTGTCCACCTGTGTCCCTAAGTTTCTTATCACACTTTCAGTGTTTAGTGTACTGCCACCTATGTGGTAATTCATGGGTACATGTTTTTTTCCAAAGGGGATACATTTCTTGAAAGTGAGCTTGAGCCCATGGCTCTTGCACCAAGCATCTGTTTCTGTAAGGCCCTTTTGTAGAATATCCACATCATTTGGGGATTCAATAATGGCTCCCAGTTTGAAGTCATCTGCGAACTTTGTTAGCCAGAGTCGCTTAGTGTTGTCCTGTACTTCAGAGAAGTAGATGCCAAACAAGAGCGGTCCCAGGACTGAACCCTGAGGTACTCCACTTGTCACTTGTCTGGAGCTGGATTTGAAGTTGGCTACTTTTACAGTGTGGGTTCTGTCAGTAAGCCAGTTGGCAACCCATCGAGTGACATGGGGATTACTTCCCAGCTTAGTAAGTTTATCTATGATTTCAGAGTGGGGGATGATGTCGAAGGCCTTGGTGAGGTCCAGATAGGCTGTGTGGACCTCCTTACACTTGTCCATGGCTCTGGAGACTGATTTGAAGATGGCAATCAGGTTTAGGAGACAAGCTCGGCTCTTCACGTACCCAAACTGCGTGGGGTCAAGTGTTTGAAGGTTGCAAATGTCTTTGTTTATAAGTTCCATGATAATACATTCCTTGGCCTTGCAGATCAGGCTCGTCAGACTGATGGGGCAGTAGTTTCCAGGATCCAAGATGGATCCTCCCTTGTGGAGTGGGATAACTGCAGCTGTTTGCCACTCAGTGGGCATGAAGCTTGAGGTGAGGCTATGATTAAACATGACACTTGGGTGGGGTGCCAGTTCATTTTGTAGTTCATGTAGTACACAGCCTGGGATGTTGTCTGGTCCCATGGATGCTGTATTCTTAGCTTTGGAGAGTGTGTTTTTTTACCTGTGTGGCTGTTATTACCGGAATTTGGCAATCTTTCAGTATTGAGATGGGCCCTTTAGTTGGTGAGAGGGAGTGAAGTTTGCCCTGAATCGATCTGCCAGAATATTGGCAATATCCTTGGAATCCGTATATTTAATGCCATTCTGCTGTAGCTCAGAGCAGATCTGAGCATTGCCATTTAGATTATTGACATAGTTATGGAATGCCTTGTGGTTGTCTTTGGAATCTCAACTGAGAGAGACCAGGTAAACCCATTCTGCCAGAAGATGGACGATCCTGGAACTTCTTAAAGTAAAAGCACAGCAAAATTAACCCTCACATGCAGATTAACACCCAACTAGGTACCTGAACAGCCCTCTGGCTGATTAAACAATCTCACTTTAAGCCTCCCTGTCTGTTTACCATCTCAGACTGACCAGACTACTTCACCACTGCCACTAGAATAGCATGCCCAGTCTCCTTAATTAAAAAAAAAATGGTTAGCTAAAAGTAAAAAGGTAACAACTAGCTACAACAAGTAATTGCCTCTTCAAGCTCCCAAGTATGTTTCCCAAATCAGACAGACATGGTTATCTTTCTACTCCCACTAAAATTGCAGTCTCAACCTTCATAATGTAAAAACACATTTTAGCTAGGCAAAGGTGAAAAGGTATTGGAAATAAATCAAACAATTAGCTACAACAAGTAATTCTTACTTTAAGCCTCCATGTGCACTTCCCAACTCATAAAAAACAGGCTACCTTCCTACTCTCATTATAATTACAGGTCCAGTCTTCTTAATGTAAAAACACACTTTAGTTAGCCACAAGTGAAAAGGTATCAGATACAAGTCTAATAACCAGTTACAAGAAATTGCAAGGTGATTCAAAGGCAGACACGCCAGCAATGAGGAACACACATACTTAAAGATAATTTCAAAGTACACTATCAGTCTAAGGGGAGGGCCTTCTCAATTTCTTCTGTCATTAACCAGTAAGGCAAGCAAAGGGGATAAGATTAAGAGAAGTTTCTATGGCCAGCTATCAGGTAGGGGCAGAAAGCTCAAAAGCCCCTAAAACCAGAACAGGAATAGGGGAGATGGGAGGGAAACAAACTCAGAAACCCCCCTAGACCCAGCAGAGAAACCAAAAAGCAATGCAGATGATAAAAATACCTTAAATTAATATATTTAACTTCCAAAAAGAGGAAAAAACACAAATGACTGATTTAAATTGTAAGAAAATTACAATTATAAATGTACTTAAAATGTACTTTTCTGAGCGCAAAAATGTAGTCTAAATGTTTTTGTTAGCAAGCTTGTTGCAGTCACAACACTTGAGATGGTAGACTGCTAATGTGATGTAAAATACCTAGGAGGGGGCTGCATTAATTACCACAGACTGTAGTTACAATCAGCTACAACAAACTTAGCAAAACACCTGTTCCCAGCAGGAGAACCAAAAAGCGATGCAGGCTATAAAATGCCCTAAATTAATAACTTGAATTTCAGGTGAACAAAAAACACACAAAATTGATTTAAATTGTAAGATAAGTTGAATCATAAATGTGCTTAAAATGTACTTATGTGAATGCAAAAATGTAGTCCAAATGCTTTTGTTATCAAGCTTGCAATAGTCATGGCACTGAGCCTACATGGCTATCAGAAGTGTGGTCTCTAGATCTTTTCTTTATGAGGTAGGTTGACATTTATTTTTGGAGAAAAGATGGTACATTCGGTTATTATGAAGTGCATAGAATGCTGCAATAATACTGTGAATTTGGGCAAAAAGATGTTTGCTAAGCACCTTTCTAAAATAAGAAATGTTAAAGTGTTTAACCAAATCTTAGGCTTATGATAACTTTATTGTCTCCTTCTTCTATCAAGCAAAAGTACTGTAACTAACCAGTTATGAAACTCTGCAGTACTTAATCTCTCTCTCTCTCTCTCTCTCTGTGTATATATATATATATATATATATATATATATATATACACACACATAAACACCCTATCTGTCTCTCGTTTTAAACACACACACACACACACACACACACACACACACACACACACACACACACACACACACACACACACACACACAAACGCTGGGTCATTCCATTTGACAGTTTCTGCCATACATCTAATACTTAATTCAGATAAAGAGGATGTATTATAAATATGCTATATTATAGACAGAGATCTAAGACAAATGAATAAAATGTCTGCAGATTCCTATGCATTACTCTGCATGATGGTGATATCTGCCAAGAAAGCCTTCATAGATCTATTCTAGCTATTTGCTGCCTTTAAAAAATATATGAAGCTAGGCCAGGTGGAAACAAATGCTCTGGTTTCTGAAAGTAGTAAATGTAGGTCAAGCAGCTTAATCAGAGTGGTGCAGTGTTCAGGTGAATATAATCAAATAAGTTCTCCAGATTTAGTGCAATGTGGTTAACAAAAAGTGCATAATTTGACATCTACAGCTCGGAAATAAGTAATAACATTAAGTGCTTTTTACAGATTAAGCTGTCCTGCCTACACATTAAGTCCTGGATTCACCCAGAAAGACATGTCTAGTTCATGCATTTGTGTTATTAGTTTCAATATTGTAATGTTGTCTTCTTCAGCTTAGTGCCTATAGGTGCTATTTATTTTGTATTAAAATGTCCTGTCTGGCATGTTGTATGGTATCAGTCCCTCCAATGTAGGTCTGGTCCCAGTGAAAGTGTATACAAATTGAGCTTTGTAGATCAAGAGACCTTCTGACATTTTATTGTAAAAATTCACACTTTGCACATTTAAGACAGGTGCATTCCCTATCTCTAGAGTGAGACTGAAGTATTTTGATCATCAAGTCTTCAAGCTCATCACAGCAGAACACACTTCTGAGTCATGCCCCTGACAAAGGGATGCTCCTCACCTGTCTGAGAAGCCCAAATATACAGTGAAATTGGTAAAAGATTGTCCATTAAATGGAGTACCATTGTATGTTATTATCACAGTTGAGAAATCAAGAATAGAAGACACCTTGTAACCCTGGATAACTATGGGTGCTGCTGTGGATAATATTGGTTCAATGACTGCTAATCTACTGTAGTCATCAATAGTCAATGAAAGAAGTTCTGCAATGGTAAAGGCTCATAAGAACCCGTGCTCATTTCAAACCATGTTTTTTTTTTGTTTGTTTGTTTTTTTTTGGCAATTTTGACTTAGCCACTCAAATGATTTCTTAACTGGTATATTGTCTGACACATCTGTCACCATACCATATTTCCTCTTAGACAAGTGTTTTTGTTCTAACCATACATTAACAGCTTTTGTGCAATTTCTAATGCCTTATTTTGCAAAGTTTTGGAAAAACAGTCTAGTTCCTTTTTATAAACTCTTACATATCTGCTTGCACAGTTCACTGATTTTTGATTCATAGGTTCAACTGTCAAGATTATGGCCCTTTAGGAAACCAAAATGCTTAATTTACTGAAACCAGAAGTTTGATTGCATTAACATGCTACAAATTCATAATTTTATATATACAGCTGTGTGTGTGTGTGTGTGTGTGTGTGTGTGTGTGTGTGTGTGTGTGTGTGTTTATAGGAGATAAAATATTTAAAAAAGTGGACTCCTAAGCCATCAACAATTATTAAAAAGTATTATTTTTGAAGGGGTTATACCCCCTGTACTTTATTTATACCAATTCCAAGATCACACAGCAATGGAGGAAATGGAAAATCGCCCATACCTCCAATATTGTGTGATTGCACCATAAAGGTATTAGTAAATGGAAAAAAAGCTGCTAAAAATATCCTTAAACAAAAGCAAAATTAAAATCCCTGAGATATGTAAACATCCCACTCAGACATTCCCTTACTGTAAAATTAAACCTTAAAAAGGTGATGAACTAGAAGTTTGACATTAAACCCTCATTTTATCAATCTACAGAGGAAATCAACAAACGAACATGAAATTATGTTTATATATATATCTATATATATCTATATATATAAAATCTTGGAAGAACCCCTTATGTACTTTCCATTTGTGAGGGTCTGCCCTTGTCCTGCTCAGCTTGGCTGCCACACAGTTTTGTTCTGATGAAATGTAACATGCCTGTAGAGTAAGACTGTGCTGCAAAGTTATATCTCAAGCCAACATGGCTAGTTTGCAGATTGAGTACAACAAGGCTTGTTGATGTATCACATGACTGTGATATAGGTTCATAGGTTCATAGGTTCATAGATTAGTACTAAGCTAACTGCCCTTGCGAGTCATTTTAAGCCTAGCCATTTTAACCCTTGTGAGACTCAAACCCTGCACCTTGTGTTTGTAGGGCAAACACCTTAACCATTAGGCCACCGTCCCTTCCCTTATTGTCTGTCACAACTTGAAAAGTTTATGGGGACCAAAGATGATTCAGATAGTCGAATGCCTTGATCAGGGCAAGCATCTCTTTTATATTTATGTGCTTGCATCTGTCCTTGGTGTCCCACACACCTTATATTTTTATCCCACCTTTAACTGCTTCCCAAGCAACTGCGGTGAATGACTGCTTTGGAACAAGGAGAGAGAAGGGGAAACTTGGATTTATGGATATCTGTTGTCTCCACCAAGTTATTTCTCTTCTGAAAAACCACAGCACTGGGATTCGAAAAGATAAAGGGTGTTGGTGCAGGGACCAATGATACTTCAGGTACCACTGTATCTTTCTTATGTGGAGTCTTGCCAGGTGTATCATGAGAATCATAGAAGCCATGAGATCCAGAATCCTGAGGTATTCCCTTGCAGTGACCAAAGTCTGAGTGGAAAACCTTCGAAATAGGTCTAGATATAGATCTTTGTTTTTTTCCTGTGGAAGAAAAGCTCACTGGATTTTGATGTGTAGCTGACATCAAAGAAACACAGTTTTGTGAGAAGGAGTCAAGAAAGACTTTTGAATGTCCTTTTGGAATTCCAGTCTGCCCAGTAAGGGGACCCCAACAGCCCCCGAGGATGTGGCTAACCCTGGTCCAGAGTAATCTGGGGTAAAAGATGAGTGGACTGAGGTATAACAAATGGCCACAGCAGAGTCATCCACCTGTGGCTGAGGCAAATTAATAGCCTAGTGTGATGGCAAAGGCTATTTGTTTAACTTAATATTTTTGTGGAAGGAAGAAGGACCGTCCATGGGATGAACAGAATGCTCCATGGTCAAAACAAAAATGGTGCCTCTTTCCTGGGGAAAACAAGCTACAAATGCCAATAAAAACTAAAAGTCTTTGAAAGTCATTTTTCCCCACAGGCAAACACAGTAAAATGCACTTTAAAACATTTTACCAGATCCATAAAGTAAAATAAACACAATTTATCCACAGAAAAAAATCTTTATTTACTTTAAGCAACTTTTAGACTGACAGGAAAGAAGCGCGCTCCTTTTTAAAAGTACAGTACATTATCATGGCAGTCCCTTAAAATGCAAACTTCTAGCTTTAAAATAACTTTTCTGTAAAGGAAAGTATCAATAATAAATAAAATTATTAAATGGTAGTTTTTTCCCCAAATAGAATTTAACTGCCCAGTAAACGAACAGCACAAGCTGACCATTAATCCTTGAAAGCCTCAAAGGAGTGTACTCATCAGTGTCAATAAAGCTCTGAATCCAAATTTGTCTTTTAGTCAGCTCAGCTTAAGCTGCCAGACAATTTAGACTTGTAGAATGTGCCCTGAACCTTTGGAAGCTGGCAGGCTGTTATATCCTTGGCAGGATATAACCCATATAGCTAAGGCTACTGCAGCAGTGATCAATATGATGAACATTTTCATAGACTAGCTATGCTCACAGCCATTCAAAAACACAGTCATTTTTATTGATGAATTACTTAAAACACAATGGTATTACCAAGATCACACACTCACACATACGCATGTTGACTTGACCGTTGAATTACTGTTATGCTGACATTATGATAATTATTAAGTTATGTCCCCAGTTGCATAATAAAAATGGATAACACAAAGTGAGTGGCGAATAGCCTAATTTATTTACAGTGTTTGCTCTTCACTGTAAAGTCAACAACTGTCAAAGATCAGTTCACACCGTAGCAAGATTCTGTCTTAAGCACTAGACTGAGTTCTAAAGAAGCACCTTCGGATCATTCAAAGATACACTTCTTACTAGAGTTAGCCAGTCAGTAGGGAGCTTCAACATATCGTTACATGCATATGAAGTATTGCATCATAGGATCATTCTTTGGCAGGAATGGGAATAAATCAGTCATATTTACCTTTTAGAGGAGCCTAGCTAAACCACAGTGACTCACTGAAAATTATCTTCTTCGTTCGGCTTTTTCCTGGTTAGACTAATTGATGTACGGAACTGGCTTGGAATCTATAAATGAGTTGGTCTAGAGATCTGACATCAAAATGTCACAGTGGATTTCTGTTGAAGAGCAAGATTTTGTGGTAAAGTACTGTATAGTAAAAGAAATGCTCATTTTGTACAGGGGGAGCGAATTTCCCCAGTACCAAATGAAAACTGAAACAGAGTTTCATTGGTGGTTAAGTGCACAGTTCAGGAGACTGCTGAGGACCATAACACAGTTTCCCCAGACTACTGTCTGGTCAAGTGACCTGCTAGGAGTCACATGGTAGGCATATGGAGGCTGAGGGCATCAAACGCTGATTAGAGCAACTTAATTCTCTGATAAACAGATTACATTAAAAATACAGTAATCTGTTGTTTATTTTATTCAAGAACTGTGCAGTGCAGAAACAGATATGGCATATTGAGATACTCTGGAATTAATTATATTTCACCTGAAATTTCTTGATTAGATATTTTGTATTCATTCCATCTTCAAATAATTGCCTTTAGTTGCAAAACAATTATTGTTGACACGTTTTCTTTAGGTATACATTTTGTTTTATTTTTAGCATTAGTCCAAGCCATGCTAACTATTTTCAGTTAATGTTTGAGTGAATGAAAATAAAAATAGATGCTATAAAATGTGTTAAAAGAGTTATTGACCAAATGTATTCCATAAAAATGAGGTCATATATAAAAGAAGAAGACAGAAATCAGGCACCACCATTACTTAACAGATGCAAGGAAACTGTTATATAGTACAGGGAATATCATGTGTAAGTAAATCAGTGACAGTGGGACATTAAACTGTAGTTATCTAATTAATGCTAACATTTTGTGATATGGCAAGCAACAGAGGCAGACATAGAACAAGGAGGTGGTTAAAGCTGATAAAGTCTGCAGTGAAGACAATGGCATTCCCACCAGGATATGTGTAATACAGGTGTATAAGCAATATCATTGCAGAACATAGCAAAGTGACAAAGCAGGTGTGGGCTGGGATTTTTATCTATACATCTGACTGACATAGGACAATGCTGCCAAATCAAATAATAAAGAAGAAATCAAGATCGGCCGCGGAAGGTGTATGACTTTTGCACTAGGGAAATAAGTACACTGCGTAGATTTAACCAATTGTCCACATCAGTCAGTGTGTGTGTGTGTGTGTGTGTGTGTGTGTGTGTGTGTGTGTGTGTGTGTGTGTGTGTGTGTGTGGGGGGTGTGTGTGTTGTATGCATGTGAGTGTTTGTGTTTGCATTTGTATGTGGGCATATATTTGTTTGTTTCTATATCTAAGGAAGAAGAATCCATGAAAGTTCATGATATTGCAACCCCCATACTCTGCACCAGGGATCAAGGTCATTAGCAGTGTCATGACATTCTCTGTCCATGGCAAGAGATCTACTTCCCACAGGATTGAAGCTGTCATAGATGATAATGATGGGGGTCCACAGGATTCAAGCTGTCATAGATGATAATGATGGGGGTCCACAGGATTCACGCTGTCATAGATGATAATGATGGGGGTCCACAGGATTGAAGCTGTCATAGATGATAATGATGGGGGTCCACAGGATTCAAGCTGTCATAGATGATAATGATGGGGGTCCACAGGATTCAAGCTGTCATAGATGATAATGATGGGGGTCCACAGGATTCAAGCTGTCATAGATGATAATGATAGGGGTTATGATATAATCTTTGGTATACAGTTCCCTGTGGAACACATTTCTAGTTACTCTGATCTCAACTCCTGGCAGTAGTAAATGCAATAATTAATTCACAGATGCTCTACTGTTTAACTATCAGTAAACATGACTATGTAAAGCATAAAGTCAACAAAGAGGATAAAGTCATTCCATAACTAACTTTCTAAATACAGCATTTAGTGCAGGGGACCATGCACTTTCACTACACTCACTGTTTTCCACAGGCAACATGAAAGATACCAACAGACCTTATGAACTGATGGAATATACAAAAGGCAATTATTATGCTAAGTGGAAGTAAAAAGAAATAAACTATGAGTTGAGTAAGATCTGTAGGTTTATGGACAGATGGAGTCGGGTAAGTGGTTTGGATCTGCCATTAAAATACATGTTTCACTGTAACCACAGAGGCTTTGTATGAGAAAGTATTTGATTGAGTGGGTATATGTCAGGAGCTTAACAGGTGAGCAGAATAGATAAATGGAAGGATTTTCAATAGAACATTGAGTTGACTCTGTAGAACAATCATATAAAAGTTTATGAGATAACAGTAAATAATATTTGATATTCATCAAAGATCTGCTTGCAGATTTTAAATAAAAGAGGATGTTATGTCAGGAAGTGGCGCACTTTTCCAGCAGTGAGCCTTTGTTGCAAAATGAAAACAGAAGTTCAACAAACATCACATATTTGATTTCACAAGAATGAAAACAAGAATTCATACTTCTAGATTTTTAGAGCAGTTTTTATGCAAGAAAGAATTGTTCCTGTAGATAATAACTGTTGTCAAAATGTTTCTGCATATTGGCTATAATTATTAACCTTTGTCTCCACAGTGGTATGCAACTAATAAAAAAATACTTCATACCTATAGTCAGTTAACATTGAACATTAGCTCATGGCACACGATGCTGCAACTTCCTCCCATATTGGTTGACAATGTAACTTTCTAAATTAGAATGATGGCCTCTAAAAGAGTAACATTCTACTGAAACATATTTTATTTCCACTCTCTCTGATTACTTTCTCTATTTACACACTTTGGGATTGTATAATCATGTTGTCAGACCAAAGCACCAGGATCATCTCTGAAATCAGGCATGAGTGTCTTACAAAGTTAGTAAAAAATCAAGACAAGAATAAACAACTGTGTTCCTGAGATGACTGTACACAATTTATATTTTTTGCCCAATATAATTAGTTATGCAATCTTTGTGTAGAAGGGTACCAGAAAATGAACTGTTAATAGTTTGTTCAGTGGATGACATGAAATAAAATATGGAGTAATGGAAGTAGCCACATGGCCACAATGTGTACCATCACAGCTACATTTGTCACAAACATCTTTATAGTGCTTTTACCACTCATTTTTGTTAATGAATTTGCCCAATTCATCAAATACTACACAGGCCTATATGATATGTACTTCTCAAGTATGAAGGGCATTTATTGCTTCTTGTTTTACAGGTCTAAAACTGCAACAAAATGAATACACAGGTTCCTTAGGTACCACTTCATTTCATATCTGTTCAGTTTTTAGAGATGCATATTTGTAAATGAAGTGTGATCTTTGACTTGTTACAATGGCTTGCTACTTGAGGTTGCTATTGTTTCACAAAACTCATCTCCCTGATCTGCCTTATCTCCTAATAAACCATTTCAAATTAAAAAGAATTGTATCTTTGGCTGGGCAATTCTGGAAAAGTGCTATTTTTTTCTTATTTCAATCAGATTAGCGAGTTTATCTGCATTTTCACTCAGTTTCCGGATATTGGCAAAGGCTCTTGCCACCCCCATAGTGCCTTTTTTAGGCAAGGCTCAAATTCTAAACCTACCACCCTAGAACACAAAAAAGGAAAAAAACTAAGGGTAATGCTGCTCAATGCCAGAAGTCTAAATCTCAAAATGCACGCACTCGAGGCCCTTCTCAGTATGGAGAACATCGATGTCTGTGCTGTGACAGAAACCTGGTTCAAGGCTCCTGAGAGCACCCCGGCGCTATCAGGTTTTACCTCATATCATGCGTTCCGGCCCCAAAATCTGGACAATACCAAGAAAGGAGGGGGGGTATCCATATTCATCAAGGACACCCACACCTCAAGACTGGTGGCAACGCACGATGCATCGGAGACCATCCAGGTGCAATTGACCATAGGCAAGACTGCTCTGCAAATTGTAGCATGTTACAGGCCACCCTCACAAACTCAGGAACCTCACATGGCCTTCCTGAAAACACTAGAGGGATAAATGTATCACCAAACACCATCATACTAGGTGACTTCAATTACCCTAATATAGACTGGGAACACTACTCAAGCCCAAACACCCTAGCCCAAAAGTTCCTGGAATTCATAAACTCAAATGCCATGGAACAACTAGTCACCATCCCCACAAGAGGAGATAACATACTTGATCTCATCATCACGAACATGGGAGCACAATGTTCAACACCGGAGGTGTACCCCTCACTGGTGAGATCAGACCACAAACTAATCTCGCTGGAGGTCCTCATCCCACCCCACCTGAAATAAAAAGACCACAGTAAAGAACTTCTCAAAAGCCGACTTCACACTTCTAAAGACTAGTGTGGTCTCCTTTAAGGCCCCGAGCCGTGGAAAACAGTACTCAAGCCGCTGAATCACTTACAAATGCCTTCTACCAGCACCTGCAGGACTGCATGGATAAGGCAATCCCAAGCAAAACAAAGACTCTTTGTACCAAAGGCAAGCATCCAGTCTGGTGGACCCCAGCCATAAACAAACTCTACAACAAAAGGAGGAAGCTACTACAAGATAGAGCAAAATCCTTAAAAGGTAAGACACCCTTGATCACTATAAGTAAAAACTAAGAGCTCTCATAAAATCATCCAAAGCAAATTTCGAGAGAAAAATAGCTAAAGACTCAAAAGACAATCATAAGGCCTTCTTTAGCTATGTTAGAAACCTGGGAGGAAACTCCCAGATATGCTCAGAGCTAGTTCAAAATGATGTGAAGATTACTGATCCTACAGACATTGCCAACATACTGGCTGACAGGTTCAGTGCAAACTTCTCCCCCTCCCCAAAAGGAGAGATATCTATACCAAACGATTGCAGCCCCCAAACATCTCCAGCGCCCAAGTGAGAACTGCTCTCTCCAAAGCAAAAACACAGCATCCATGGGACCTGATGGTGTCCCCGGCTGTGTGCTCCATGAACTCAATGAGGAATTAAACCCACAGCTAGGACAGCTGTTTAATCAAAGTCTTACCTCTGGATACGCACTCCAGGAGTGGCGCACTGCAACTGTGGTACCACTTCACAAAGGCGGTGCCTCCACCGACCCTGGAAATTACCGCCCATTAGCTTGACAAGCCTTATCTGCAAAGCCATGGAGAGGATCATAATGGACCTCATAAATAAAGACATAGGGAATTTGCAGACTTTGGATCCAACCCAGTTTGGCTTTGTCAAAGGCAGATCATGCCTTTTAAACTTGGTTGACTTTTTCAAACAGTCACCAAAGCCATTGATGAGGGAAAGGCAGTCCATACAGCCTACCTCGATCTGGCTAAGGCCTTCGATACAATACCCCATTCGGGTATCATTGAAAAACTCATCAGCTTAAATGTCAACCCATACATCACAAGATGGGTTGCAAACTGGCTGAGTGACAGAACCCACAGGGTCAGAGCTGCTGGCGCCATGTCAGACTCAAAGCCTGTCACAAGTGGTGTCCCACAGGGCTCAGTCCTGGGCCCACTCTTGTTTGGCATCTACTTTTCCAAGTACAAGCAAACACAGGAGGGTTATGGCTGACAAAGTTTGCAGATGACTGCAAACTGGGCCATAGTAGAAAACACATCTGACACAGATATCCTTCAGAAGGGTCTCACAGAAACGGATAACTGGTGCCAGAGCCACGGCCTAAAGTTAAATGCCAAAAATGCATAGTCATACCCTTCGGGAAAAACAAGGTTACCCCTAGCTACCAAATAGGTGGCAATCCACTGAGCACAGAAGAAGTTATCAGGGACCTGGGGACCCAGGTTGATAGTAGTCTGTCATTCGACACCCATGTAGCTAAAGTAGTTAGGAAGACCTTCTACATTGCCCACCTTATCATGAAGGGATTCTCATCTAGATCAAGGGAGGTCATAGTCTCCCTTTACTCATCACTCATCAGACCAATGATTGAGTACAATGCCCCATTCGGAATGTATCTGACCCGACACTTGCAGCAGCTGGAGAGGCCACAAAAGTTCCTCACCAAAAGGATAAAGGGTCTCAAAATCTGTCCTATGCTGCCCGACTGAAAGAACTCCAGCTCTATTCAGTCGCCACCGCTTGCTCAGAGGTGACCTTTGCCTAACATACAAGGCCATGTCAAACCCAGATTTGATGAATATGCTTCACCTCAAAAATCTAGATCCATCAGAGCCACAAGGGCGGAGACTTAAACCTTGACACGGCTATTAATAGGACGTGCTGGAGGGATAGATTCATCACCCAAAGACTCCCTATGCTGTGGAACAAAATCCCGGTACATGTGAGGCAGAGCACCTCGCTGGCCTTGTTCAAGAGAAATCTTGACCAATGGATGGGAGATCGCAGATATACCCCAGGGATTACCTCAGTGTCACTGCTCGACAGAGGCACAGAAAAATAATGGGTATAGTTCCCCATACTAAAGGGGTGGCCTAAGCCACAAAACGATGGGCTAGGCTTGTAAATGCCCTCGGGCAGATAGCCTAGTATGAACCTATGAACCTATGAACCTATGAACTAGGACACAGTGCTAATATCTGTTCAAATTTATAAGGTTCTCTGAAATGAAATTGGTGGAGTTGTTTCCATGTCACTTTCTTGCTGTAATAACCAAATAATTATACATATGAATATACAGTCATGCATGAGCCCCAGTGATCTGTTGGCCTTTGCTATGGCACTCTCATATTTATGGAATGAGTCATCTTAGGGATCACTATGAACTCTAAGATCATCTTCGTCTGCCAAGCTTGTAGTTGCTCCCCCAAACATGTATCATTTCCATAGATTCCCACCCATGAAAATATACAATCATATAAATTATTACCCTACCTGTCATGTGTCTGCTCATCTTGCAGGCTGGTGTGGTCTGTTTGGAAGATAGTCTCTTACCAAATGACCACCGCACTAGTCCTGTTAACACTGGCATTCAGTCTGATTGCCTGTCCAACTTCATTATAATAAACAACAAAACACATTAAACAGAACTAATTCCAGTGCCAGACTCTGTGGCACTTTGCTGCTTACCTTCTTCTGACAGCTTTCCTAGCAACCATAGTTCAAGAAAAATCAGCAAAACTTATAAGGGGGGCTAAACACTATGCCTGCCACAAACAGTCTTCGCTGGGATGCCAACACAAAAGAAAATAACAGAAAAGACTGAGAAGGAAACTGTTTTTATGTGTGTAGTTATTTATTAATCCCACGTGTCAACTGGTCCACTAGCAGAATTTTCAGTCATGAATTAAATCAGAGACATATACAATGAACATCATACTTCAAATCATATGGATGTTTATAATGTTTATAAGAAAGAAACATAAAGTGAATGTACAGCAAGTGGTGTCATGCCAGTATCAGATATACAAATGATATGTGTATGGCCAGTACAATAAAGTAGAAGAATCAAAGGTCTCATCTTCCATTTTGTATATTTTTTTAGTAGGATAGCCTCACTGTCATGAAAAGTAGAAGTCACTAAGCATAGTCATAATAACCTGAGGCATTACAAAATTGCACATATGCACTTAGGCAGTTTCAATGGAAAGGACTAACATTTTTCATATAAAGTCCTTGAGATGAATAATTTGTGTTGTAGTGCAGAAGAGGTGTTTAAAATTATTGTGAGTATACAAAAATAAATCTGCAACCAAGGATTGTTTAATTTTAAATATTTTAAGAGCCATTATCAACACATAGGGATTTATGGTGATTGAATACCAGAAGTGGTAATTCAGGAGGAAATTAAAAACTAACTTGAAGTACATAGTTTATATATAGAAAGTAAATGATTTTGTTATTTAATAGCCCTTATTATGCCAAAGCAGACATATTTTTCCACTTTCTTACAACATAAAAAAGAAAAAATGAACACAATAATTTTGCATTTACATTTTTTCTTATCTCAGGTCCGCATTTATTCAGTGCCATGCGTATTTTTCCATAGTTCAATAGTTTACTTTTATTTCTGTATTTCTCTGTTTTTAATTTTTGAAGTATTTCTCTGTATTTTCATTTAATTGCAACATCATGTCAATATATTTAATATTGATATAACTCTTCAAGAACACTTAATTATTTGTAATGATTTTGACAAATTTCCCTGTAGTGTTTTGTCATAAATAACATCAGCAGACTCTCCATAGTCTACTTATCTACTTTCATAAAGATTGAATGGAATAAAAATCAAAAACTAAATGAAAAAGGGTTTCTTTCAGTCCCCAGAACTTTATCTTGTGCATTGTCTTTTCTTCACAATCATAATATTTAATATTTTTTCACATACTTTCCTTTTTCCTAAAAAACAGTTTATGTCCAACAGATAATTGTATACATTTTTCTACCACCTCTTCTTAGACAAATTTCCTTCATCCTTCACTTTTCAGGTTTCAATATACTTCCTATTTTTTCAGCAAACTTAGTGAAAATGTAATTATATGTTTAGCAAAACTAATTTATATTCCTAAATAGCCCCATATAGAATCTTTATTTTTAAGAGCTTCCTTTTATTATTTCATATGTTTCAGGGTTTTTTTGTATAGAAAAATATCTGGCATTTACTAAATATGTGTTCAATAATGGATTTATATGACAGTATATCCTATAACAGCAGTAGCAACATAAGATTCTATACATGCTACATCATGATACACTGCATTCACTGACTTACAGTACTATTTACTTTATTACAGACAGAAAGTATTTCTAAAAAAAAAAATCTTGTTACCCATTCTAACCTTTTAATTAATTTTGCATCTAAGGAAAAGTGACAGAAATGCAAGTCAGCTAAAAGCATTCATTAATTTGCAGTGTTGCACACATCCCATCTTAGTTAAGTAATTTTGGGACACATTTTTTTAATTAAAATTGCCATCTAAATGAGTTAATACTGTAACTGTCCCTTTTAGGTTTATAGCATACACAAGATACTGAATATGTGAATGTCTTTGGGAATAATGCCCCTTAACTTCTAAATTATTTAATATATCTTTCTTCTTCTCTTCTATTATCATTGCATTTATATAGCAAATGCACAATGATTCACTTAGAGGCAATCTTTTATTAATGCCTCTATTTTGCCCAACACTATCTCCAAAAAATAGTTCATATCAACCTTTATGTTGATAAATAGAAGTTTGTTTTTCACTACAAATGCTTGATTCAAAGTGTTCAAAGACCACTGCTTTGAAACCAGGAAGTTATTGGTGAGTTTAGGTTGCGGTTTTAGGTTTAGGGAGTGATTATGGGATTTAGGTTTAGAGAGATTTAGAGAGTGGAGTAGAGTTTTAAGTTTAAGGAGCAGTCGGGGACTTCAGAGTTAGGTAGGTAGGGAAAATGGAATTTTAGGATTACAGAGCAAGGACTCATGTTAGGAGTAGGGTGGGAGATTTAGCATTAGATTTAGGGGTCTGGTAGGGCTACACAGTTTCATAGGACTGGATGTTGAGAGGGCTTAGTAGATAAGAAAGACTGGCAAGAAGGAGTTAGGGCACTTGCATTTTCAAGCAAGGGGCAATGAGGAAGTTCTTCATCCATTTTACATATCATTAAAACTTACTGTATATCTTCTGATAAGTTAACTTACATAACTTTGTCAAATACTTGTTTCCTATCAGGCATTATCAGCCATCTAGACATATTACTTTTCCTTTATTCTTCTTTCAGTTTTCTTAATCCCTGCATGTATTAAAGAATAGTCCTATCCTTCATCCTTCATTATTATGCATTTACTATCAGTATTTTATTTTCAGTGGATACAGAAGCTACACAAAGTGTTTTTCATCTTTATCATATGCCTGCAGTACTCTAGGCTTAGTGAAATCAAAACGTAGCTACTCAATGATCGAGTGCATTGAAAGCTCCTTGTGCCATACTCCACTCCAAATCAACTAATCTGACAATGCTGTCAGAGTAGTTCAGATACCTGAATTCACCTTGCAGAAAGAGAAGCATATACATACAATGTATGATTTGCCACTAAGATAATTGATGACCCTTGCACTGATCCCACACTTACTTTAACACTGAGCCCACATTCACCCTCACACTCATCCCACACTTACCTTCAAACTGAGCCCACTATCATCCTTGCACTGAGCCCACACATACTGTCACACTGAGCCCACATTCACACTCACATTGAGCCCACACTACCATCACACTGAACCCACACTCACCCTTACACTGAGCCCACACTTACTGTCACACTGAGCCCACACTTACCTTCACACTGAGCCCACACTCACCTTTACAGTGAGCCCACAATCACCCTTACACTGAGATCACACTTGCATTCACATTAAGCCCTCACTCGTGTTACACTGAGCCTACACCTACCTTCTCACTGAGCCCACACTCACCCATACACTGAGCCCTCACTCATATTACACTGAGCCTACACCTACCTTCTCACTGAGCCCACACTCATCCATACACTGAGCCCACTGTTACCTTCACACTGAGTCCACACTCACCTTTACAGTGAGCCTACAATCACCCTTAAACTGAGTCCACACATACCTTCACACTGAGCCCACACTTACATTCACATTGAGCCCTCACTCATGTTACACTGAGCCTACACCTACCTTTTCACTGAGCCCACACTCACCCTTACACTGAGCCCTCACTCATGTTACACTGAGCCTACACTTACCTTCTCACTGAGATCACACTCACCCTTACACTGAGCCCTCACTCATGTTACACTGAGCCTACACCTACCTTCGCACTGAGCCCACACTCATGTTACACTGAGTCTACACCTACCATCTCACTGAGCCCACACTCACCCTTACACTGAGCCCACACGTACCTTCACACTGAGCCCACACTTACATTCACATTGAGCCCACACTCACCCTTACACTGAGCCCACACTTACCTTCACACTGAGTCCACACTCACCTTTACAGTGAGCTTACAATCACCCTTGCACTAAGCCCACACTCACCATTACACTGAGCCCATACTTACCTTCACACTGAACCCACGCTCAATAAGGTCTGTACTCCTGTTAACTGCACAAAATTTGTTTAGAAAGGGATTTTCAAAAAAGCATCTATTTTTACACTTTTATATAGTATTCTATATCCATGGAAATGCCAAATTAAACCTGACAAAAGTAGCTATTACATCAATAGAGGGAACACTCAGGGATACTTTTGTTTGAGGCACATGACAACCCCTTTCTAATACAGAAGCTGCCCTGGCTGTAGTGACATAAACTCTCCACCTTGATTAGATCACAACACAAAGGACATATATCTCTGGGTTTATTATACAGACAGTTCATCATTCCTGTCCACAGAAGAAGGTACTGCAACTCCCTTACATCTGGAAGAATACATAGCAACATGCATATTGGCCACAGAGATAAAGATTTAGCCTCTAAAATTAGAAAATTGTGTTAATTTCCTGTTGACAGAGGAATGAATGGAATAATTATTTTTGCAAGGGGTAATGGCTGACAGGTAGTGGGGTATAAAAAAAAATAATTTTCACAGTGCTCTGTCCAATGAGCTAGCACAGAGGATTAGCCCCAGAGACATAGGTTCATACCTGTATACTAGGCTAATGACCACTGGGGCCTTTATTAGCTTAGCCATACAACCCAAATGTATCCCACAATTTATTGTGTCTTACAGGTTATTTTAAGGTATGTATGTTATTTAGGGCATGATTTGATGGCTAACTCTGTCTATCACAGACATAGTTGTCAGACCTGGGTTGAGCTTCTGATTTCTCATCTGCTGGTCCAAATTGCACATGAATAGGGTTAGGGAAGGGCTCTGCTTAATCTGAATGGGAAGCATATTCCAGAGAATGGAGAATATTTGAAACACACACCTATCCCTCCAGCATGTCCTATTTAAGATGCAAGTAAAGTTTAAATCCTTAGATTTAATAGTTCTGGTGCTGTTCATTTTGTGGATATGTAAAAGGTCCAGCAGAAAATGATGCAGGATGTCTGCATGCCAGGCATAAATTGCCTCTCAGCAGTCTGTAGGAAGTAGAGTATAGAGATAGGACTTTGAGGTGATCTGCATAGGACATTGTGTTTATACCCTGTATTCTTTTTGTGAGGAACCACTGTGGACGTTCCACTTGTTGCATGTGCCTGGTCAGGTACATACGGAAGGAGGCATTATACACAATGGTGGGTTTGATAAAGTCTCAGTACAGTAGCATGATGACTTCCAGGGACTAGATGCCATGCTCCTACTTGTAAGCTGAGTGACACAGAATGGTTTTCTTACAGATTTAAACACATGTATGGTATGTAGGAAGCCAGATACCTATCTACATAAGTCCCCAGTTCCCAGAGTATTACTGGTTCTAAGTCATCAATTAGTTGCTTTCTGTATCCAAATGGTACAGGGTTTGAGTCCTTCACATTTCTTTGCCAACTGTGTGACTCTGAGCAAGTCACTTAAGCAGACAGTGACTCTGGGTTGCCCCAAAAGGGACCTTGTGTTTAGTGGGCTTACCTAGTAAACAAATGTTAAAAAAAAAAAAAAGAGAAAATGTCATGTTCAATGAAATGTAATTTGATGGGTGGTATGTCAAACACTTTTAGCAGGTCCACTAAAAGATGTGACTCTGTCATGACTGCCTACAATGTACCTTTTGTATATGTTACTATTTTTTCAATGAGTTCTGACTACAGTCTTGTATTGCATCTACAGCCTTCCTACTCAAAACCCTTGGGTCTACCAACTCTCTATTTCTCCCTTGGACTTACTCCAAAGTAGCTGCGGCTGGTTGTGGAGCATAGGGCTATCTTGGGGGTCTTGGCCATCATCTTCAGCTGGGAGCTTTGATAATTTTGTGCTTACCTCATTACTCCTCCCCAGTATTGTAATCGTGTGGTTTTATCCAAGGGGGGTACACAATGAATGCATATATTGCCCCACCTCCTTGGCAGCTCAGCTATGCCCACAATGCTCTCCCCTTTTGGACTATCCTCCCCCCAGCTCAACAGCCATAGTCTTCACCAGAGATCACTGCAAGGAACCCTATGTAACCGCCAATTCCTCCCCTGCCTCTCTATCAGTCACCTGAGCCACTAATCAAACCCATTTTGGCTGGGCTGTGGTCACACCACTGGAATGGACAGACTTTTTTTTTTTTTGCATTTCAGTCACATGACAACGAAATGCTAACTTCGTATTATTATCTATTAAGTGCATGGCACATTCCAATTTACACTCACTACTTTAGTCTGGTGGAACCATAAGTTTACTTGTGAACCCCTTGTGAATGTGCATATGTCTTTCATGACAACTGAGAAGTATTTTTATCCTTTACTGTAGAACTACAGAGGGAAAGTTGGTTACCTCACATTCCCTACTTAAAACAGATATAAATAAATCTTATGATGATGGAATTTTGTTACAATAACTCAAAAGGCACAGGTGATTGATTAATACTTTAATAAATATATTTTTATGATAACTACAAGTAACTTGAATGAATGCATTTTTGACAACTATCCCTATAACATCAGTTGATAAATTTAAGGTTAATGATTTTTATTACTCACAACTTTCATTTAAGATAGTAGCTCTTTGCATTTCACCCATGGAAGTGAAAAATAAACCAAATGTCCTGTTTAGAAAGAAACAATGGAAGTTAAGATTGTTTCAGCTATTACTTGACTGATGGCTTATATTTTTTTCTTTCTGTTCATCAAAGAGTTTTAAAATCAATAAAATATTACTGCAAAAGAACTTCACTTTTGTTGCCATATGCTCTTGTCTGAAATATTATGCTTTGTTTTCCAGATTTACACCACTGTGTTAATCTCCTGCAGAAAGAAAGTAGTGGCAGTAGAGCCCATGTACAAGATACACAAAGTAGTGGCAGTAGAGCCCATGTGCAATATACACAAAGTAGTGGCAGTAGAGCCCGTCTACAAGATACACAAAGTAGTGGCAGTAGAGCCCGTGTACAAGATACACAAAGTAGTGGCAGTACAGCCCGTGTACAAGATACACAAAGTAGTGGCAGTAGAGCCCATGTACAAGATACACAAAGTAGTGGCAGTAGAGCCCGTGTACAAGATACACAAAGTAGTGGCAGTAGAGCCCGTGTACAAGATGCACAAAGTAGTGGCAGTAGAGCCCGTGTACAAGATACACATTAATATTCATGTCATTGTTTCACTAAGACAAAGAATCCTCTGTCAGATTTAGCAGTTTTTGGAAGGTTTAGCAAAGCAACAATGATTACGGAAGCACACCAAGAAAACTTTTCTTGTATAATATGTTATATTGGACTTCTTTTTTTCAAATGTAGATTGCCCAAAAGGTATAATTAATTAAATATACTGACTGACCAAAATGTTATTGTACCGTGTGAAAAAATATAAATACTGATTTAAAGAATTGAATTTCTACTCTGTGAAAAACATAAAAAAATAAACAATCTTTTCAGGTCTTGCTCAAATAAATATATTTATATCATGTAATACTACCTGCTCACCACCTTCTGGATAATAGCTTGTGCTACATGATTCAAAACTGCCACCGACATGAAGGTGTTCTGCAACCTATAGAAACCATACATAAGTAATGACAAGTCAAGGAGAGCACAGTAGAAGCCTTCACTAAGCATTCTAGCAGGCTTATATAATCATACTGCTTAACCAGACACATACCTCTCAACCTCTTAGTGCACAAAATCTGCACAAAACCTAAAATAATGGTTAGGCAAAGCCCCAAAAATAGAAATAAAATTTTAAATATTGCTCTTATAGACTTGAAAAGTTGCTAGAATAACAGGATTTGTGATAGCATGTGTTTTCTGAAGGGTATGAAGCCTGAAACTCAAATGAATGTCATTATTTAGTGATTTCCATCCTTAGTGATTTACCAGAAAACCACAAATTTTACAAGGAATAGACCAAAAATATGGGCAAAAATATGGACATTCTGTGAAAATCTGAACAGTTAACAGGTATGGCCAGTCATCTAGAATGCATTATTTCACAAACATTGCATACAAAACCTTGATACTTTCCTCCCCTGCAGACAAGCAGAGCAGCATTCCTATAATTAAGTGAAACACTGCTGTGTATGGTATCCACTTCCACTTCCTGTCTTCTTGTAAAATTAAACAAAATGTTTGCCTCTTAGGTATTACCCTTCTCACCTCTCATACTTGTGTGACATTAAATGTAATACTCTTATCTAGGGTAATGCCCCTTCTATCTCAGTAGTAAAGCCACCTGAATAAATGTAAAACATGGAGAGCCTATCTGTCATCATACTCCTGTGAGCATATCACCTATATAAGCACCCTTCTTGTTATGTATTCAGTAACATTATGGGAAGTTTACAGACAAACTATGGTATTGGTCGGTAGTGACTGCCACACATATATACTGTATATATATATACATACATTATATATATATATATATGTATATATATATATATATATATATAAGCTAAAACATGGTAAACAATAAACTGGCCTTAGGCTGATATACTTGTTTACATCACTATATTATGAGGCTGCCACTGTTTAGCATTATTTATTGTATTTCTATTTAGAGTCATATAAACTAAATGGAAAATACCAATCCCTGGTGGGCATAGTACTAAACTGCTTTTTCAAGATGCGGTTGCCTACAGTTAATTATTGGGTTATATTTAAAATGATATACACTAGAAAACTACTAGCATATGCAAACTGATACAATGCTTGCCAACGTGTACACTAAAATGGCAGATCTCTTTATAACTGCTACACCTCGATCAATGCAATGAAAGCATAATAATTTTACATTAGTTAGAACTGGAGACAGAACAAGCTAAGGTAGATATAATAATTCAAGAGGCTGTAAGCTGTTACTAATTTTTACTGAGATCTATTTAGATTAGAGATATGCAACGTCCTTGATGGGAAATTGTAGTTAACATGATTATTTTTGAAGCTGCAGCTGGTCAGTATTTTTTATACTTCATAGATGATTACTGAAGGAAGAACCAATGAAAAATGACACAGTTAGTCCATTTTGCTGAATTCTTTGATATCTTTAATGCGTTTGAGTGTTATGTAGCCTAGATATAGCTTATTACATCACCATACATCATATAGGTTGTATTTAGCTCAAGTTAATTTCAGTATCTAAAAGGTTTGATTAAAAGGATTTAGAAAAATACCCCTTGTAGAAGCTTATATCTGAAATACATTTCCGTATTGCATGTTACATTTATATTAAATTTAAAGCAGACTAGAAGAAGTACAAGAGACTAACACAGAGGGTATGTATATTGGTGTAATTTTGGAGTCCATATCTATCCTTTTCAGGGATGTAGCTGGGATTATTAAAACTGTACACCACTAGCTTTCAGTGTGTAGCCTCCCTAATTGTAGCGTCTTCATTTTAGGTAGTATACATTTCTAGACAGACTTCCATTTTTTTTTCATTTTGTGTATTGAAAAGATTCCTGAAAAGACAGATTTAGGCATTTAAAAAGAATTATGCAGCATGGCATTCTGGAAAAATGATTTTTAAGAAAATCACTAACTTAATATGATAACGTATGGAAAATATACCAGTAGTTTCAAAATGTAAACTCTAGTACTTCTCATTGTACAAAAGAAATAAATTATTCTCCACAGTAAGTGAATACCATGATGATCTTTCTCACCCTGGCAGATAAGAAAATGTAAGAGAAAGAGTGAAAGAGAGATGATCGTATCAAAATATTGTAGAAGAAATACAATAGCCTGACATGGAGACACAGTAACTAATTTTGTGACATGTAGCTGACTAGTAAGTTATACGTATGTCTAAAATTTGTCTTTTTGTCATGCTTTACTCATGTTGTTTCTTTAATATGTAGCTGTGATTAAACACGTAAATAAATATTCATTTCTGCATTAGTGAATTACTGGCAATCTAGTAACTCTTCATCTGGATGATATGATTAAAAAAAGCTACGGAACAACATTGGTGTATAAGTATAAAAGTAAGGAATCTGGAATCTTCTCTGTGTAATCTTGAAGTTGGTATATATATTAAGGATAGGATGTAGGAGGCTTGCCTCTAAATGCCGTATATGCCTGAATAAGATCTCATCTTACATATCTGTAAGAGATGCTGTTTCACCCCCCTCCACACATGCACACATCCTCCAGTGCTCCCCTCTGTTTCCCCCATCCCAGGCTTCCCACACCATGCACATTACTTTTTTTTTCTCACATTTTGCCTTACTCTTCAACATTTTCCAGAAGCAAAGACTTTCTATATGCTCTGAAGTGCAAATTTTTCTTTGTACACAACCTTTTTCATCCAATGATTGCTTGAGAAAAAAAATTAAAATTATGATTAAGGAAAGAAATTAATGTTGCTGATCAACTGCAGTTCCTTACAGCCATTCAACACATCATACATGACCAAGACAGCACAGTAATAACCATTTAGGAAATAACTCAATTAAGCCAGGGCCTCTAGAAGCCATAGGGGTTATAGATGCTCTGAAGTGCATTTTAGAGCATTTTCTCAACCTTTTAATCCAATAGTGGTCTGAACAAAAATCATGACTAAGAAATGAATTTCACTCGTATTTTTTCTTTCTTTCAAGGAAGACATAAGTTATGCCCAAGGCTTAATGTTTAAAGCCGATAAAACAATAAATCATAATAAACTAACAAGGCAATTGGGAATACTCCCTGTCCCCCTCCCAAAAAAAATAAGTCATTGCTTGTGTATCCCTCTAGTGACTAATCTGGATGAAAGCAGACATTCAAATGGCCATGGTCATGTACTTCAAATGGCTGCTGTCTTACATGTACAAAGCATGCCTCCTCACTCTTCACCCCACTCCTAAGGCAGCCGCTGGTGTATTGCCTGATGTCTGAGTAAAGTGAAAAAAAATTATTATAGTAATATATTCCACTTTGTTGCTCCTAGACAGTATATTGCCCCTACAAAAGCTATAGTAACCTTCTTTGAACACCTCTGAGGCCTGTGAAAAAAGTAAAAGAAACAATGATCATACTGTCCCTAGCCCCAACACAAACTACAATGACCTCCTCTGTATACCTCTAAGGTTTGATTGTGATGAAAATTAAAGGAGTAATCACCACACCATCCCGAGCCCACCACACCTACAGCAACCTTCTTTGCACACCTCTGAGTAGGGATGGTTTTATAATGGTTGGGGTTGAGGGTAGAGACCACCACTAGTTTCGGATTCACTTTATATCCTTGAAATATTGCAATATCAAAATTCAGTATTTTGAGGCTATAAAGTCGAAACCTGAAAACAACGAAAACTCAGAAGCGCGAAATTCAAAATCTCGCACACAGGAGATTTTGAATTAGCGCTTCTACTCCACACACACACACACACACACACACACACACACACACACACACACACACACACACACACACACCTTCCTCCCCACAAACACAAGCTCTCTACTACATAAAAGCAAGGGGGGAAGCCCCCCTGCACCCCCCCATGTGGAGGGCTGCACCCCCCACATCCCCCTACTTAAATATTCTAACTCCGAGGTCGCACTACATACAAACACACACACAAAAGACCACCACACAAGCTGCATTCTCCTCGCACACACACATCACAGCAACAAAACACATTAACACACACCACAGCCCCTACCCAAAACCCTTATCAAATAAACACTTACCTGAATCCACAACCACAGTGAAACACCGGAAGCGCTAATTCAAAATCTCCGGTGTGCGAGGTTTTGAATTTCGTGCTTCTGAGGTTTCGTTGTTTTCAGGATTCCACTTTATGGGCTCGAAATAGTGAATTTCGATATTTCAGTATTTCAAGCTTCTAAAGTGAATCCCTAGGTTTATGTCAAAATCCATATATACAGTTTGGGGTGTGGGACCCACCAGACTGTTTGTAGTTTTAAGTATCTCAGTGTTCTGTGAAGTATTTTACGGTTTACTATCATTTTTCCGAAGACCATAATTCTGAGACAAACATACTAAAATACTAAAATGTTAAAACCTAGAAGGCTGGAAAACACTGGAAGCAAACTTCCTGCTCCAGGAAGGAGTGCTAATATATGGGTCCTGCAAGAAGAGCAAGTCTGGGAGTTCAACATTGTGGGTTTTAACATTTTGGTCTTTGGTATATTCATCTTAGGATTCTCACTGGTGATACAATAAGATAACAGTGAACCATATTTTATCCCAAATTTTTGAAATATAATTATTTGTTAACTGCATTTTTTACTGCTACCCAGAAGAGTTATGCACGTGCTTGGTATTATTATGTGTGCACAGATAAAAATCAGAAATATTGTTTACGTGCGCACGCACATACACACACACAGACACACACACACACATACACACACACACACACACACACACACTGTACAGACTGTACATTCACCTTCAGATAAACTGGAGGTATTCCATTTTCACCTACTGCATGTTTTAGAGATACTGGGTTTAGCCAGAGCACATGGATAGGTACACACACAGACACAGATAACTTGCATAGTCAAAAGAGAGAGAAAAATATATCCCCGAGCAACCAGAGCAAAACACTGTGAAATGGTAGCGATACTCACGTCAATGAGCAATTGCTTTCACGCACATCCTCTTCCACACAAACCACCAAAGATAATCACCTACTATGTGTACGGTCTATGTCTGTGATTGTAAGTGAAAGAAAATATGGCCAGCTTGTTACTCTTAAATACACTGCAACTGTTTTCCCCACACATACACACAAAGTGTAATGGCAATGCTGATGATATTTGTGCTAGAAAGTGAAATAAATCATTGCACGCTTGTTAACTCTTAAACCACAACACAGACACAGACACACACACAGACACACACACACACACACACACACACACACACACACACACACACACACACACACACACACACACACACACACACACACACACACACACACACACACACACGCACGCACGCACGCACGCACACACACACGCAATACTAGTTTTACACTGATTTCAGCAAATAGCAATACATTGTCCAACACTAATACTGCCACACCAGATCAGTGACTTGTTTAGCAGTCATTAAGCAACAGCAGGAGTAAGTCACTTTTATTTATCTCATTGAGTAGTAATGCATACCTGTCACCATGCCTGATTTTATAGAATGTCTTTGATTTTTGCCTCATAATTTTGCTTGGTTCCTCATAAAAGTTTGATTTGCTGGTAAATTATTCAGGAAAGACATTCAATAAATCCAGACATCAGTCTCATACTTCTTACTGTCCAAAAAAATGCACGTTGATACAAAACATGTTATTCTGTTAACTTTTTTAAGTGAATTAAAGTAATACTGAAAATATATTCCTGACTTTGAGCCTTTAAACTGCTATTATTTTTAGCTTTGCACAGAATTCTTGAGCAAAGAAGTTGAAAGTTTTATTATCTGGTGTTCTGCCATTATTTAGTAAACTTCCTGAAAGAGAAAACTATCCTTGAAGAATCCAAGGTAAGCAATGAGATCACACTGGGGTACTGATCACTAGTACTTACCGTGCTAATGTTTATTCAGTATCCAAGGTAAGCAATGAGATCACTTTGGGGTACTGATCACTAGTACTTACCTTGCTGATGTTTATTCAGTATCCAAGGTAAACAATGACATCACTATGGGGTACTGATCACTAGTACTTACCTTGCTAATGTTTATTCAGTGATTCCTTGAAGAATCCAAGGTAAGCAATGAGATCACTCTGGGGTACTGATCACTAGTACTTACCTTGCTAATGTTTATTCAGCATCCAAGGTAAGCAATGAGATCACTCTGGGGTACTGATCACTAGTACTTACCTTGCTAATGTTTATTCAGCATCCAAGGTAAACAATGAGATCACTCTGGGATACTGATCACTAGTACTTACCTTGTTAATGTTTATTCAGTGATTTCTTGAAGAACTCAAGGTAAGCAATGAGATCACACTGGGGTACTGATCACTAGTACTTACCTTGCCAATGTTTATTCAGTGATTCCTTGAAGAACCCAAGGTAAGCAATGAGATCACACTGGGGTAATGATCACTAGTACTTACCTTGTTAATGTTTATTTAGTGATTACTTGAAGAATCCAAGGTAAGTAATGAGATCACTCTGGGGTAATGATCACTAGTACTTACCTTGCTAATGTTTATTCAGTATCCAAGGTAAGCAATGAGATCACTCTCTGGTACTGATCACTAGTACTTCCCTTGCTAATGTTTATTCAGTATCCAAGGTAAGCAATGAGATCACTCTGGGGTACTGATCACTAGTACTTCCCTTGCTAATGTTTATTCAGTATCCAAGGTAAGCAATGAGATCACCCTGGGGTACTGATCACTAGTACTTCCCTTGCTAATGTTTATTCAGTATCCAAGGTAAGCAATGAGATCACTCTGGGGTACTGATCACTAGTACTTCCCTTGCTAATGTTTATTCAGTATCCAAGGTAAGCAATGACATCACGCTGGGTACTGATCACTAGCACTTCCCTTCCTAATGTTTACTCAATGACTATTGGATGTATCCTAATAGGGTCACATCAGAACCATGTTGCAGATAAAGTACATCATCAAAAAATGAATAATCTTTTTTTCTCCCTATTTTCCCCAAAAAGCATCAGCTTTTGCCAGGCATCCGCACAGTCAAAGATCACTAAGGGGGTCCTTGTAGACACTTATAAATGCAGGTGCCCATAGCTGACTATGATTTTATTTTTAGAGTAGGAAATGCCCACCAGGAGGATTTAACTGAATCAAGGGCACTATATCAGTGGTAAAACATTTAATGAACTTGTGAAGCTTTGTTAATTGACAAAACACTGTGGACTCTGCAAGCTCTCTTTGTCTGTGTGTGCATCTATACATGTGCTTTGGCTAAACCCAGTATCTCTAAAACACGCAGTAAGTGAAATAGAATTTCTCCAGTTTATCTGAAAGTGAATGTACAATCTGTACAGAGTGTGTGTGATTTTTACCCACCTGGTTTATTAAGTACACACGATTGCTATACTAGCTTTTGTTGGTTTGGCAAATGTAACAAAATATCAAAATAAGATAACTTGCTATATTTGGCACCCCCCAGGATTTTACTTTTAGAGGGAGGTATATGCCCACCAGCAGGAGTTAACTGAATCAAGGGCCCTGTGTGAGTGGCATACCTCTCAACTGTCTAGACTTTGCAGAATGTCCAGATCTTTGCCTCTTATTTTTGGTATGTCCCTTGTAAACATTTTGGTTTTCTGGCAAATCATTGAGGATTGAAGTCAGAAAATGATGACAGACATTTGGATTTTGGACATCATAACCTTCAGAAAATGTATATTAATGCAAAACTTGTTATTCTATCAACATTCTAGGTTTATAAGAGCAATATTTAAAAATATCCCTATTTTTGGGCTTTTGCCCCCCCCCCCCCATTATTTATGGCTTTGCCCAGATTTCCTGTGCTAAGAATTTGAGAGGTATGGTTAGTGTAAAACATTTAATGAATCTGTGACATTTGTTACTTGACAAAAGACTGTTACTGTAATCATAGATATCTTAAAATTTTAAAGGAGCTATAAATAAAAGTTATCGTTACCCACTTGGTTTATTAAGTGCACAAGATTGCTATGCTATATTTTGTTGGTTTGAAAAAGATGAAACAAAATATCAGAATAAGATAGCTTGCTCTGGTTGGGAGCTCCCCAGAACCAGGGTGCCCTGAACGATTGCAGGGTTCATTGGTACCTAAAGCCAGCTATGTCTGTCCTTCAGGCACACTCCAACCCAATCCTGTATTTTACTCACCCTGTCCTTTCTGCATTTTCTCTGAAAGTACTGTATATCTCTGTGTATCTTGGCATATCATCTGGAAGTACTCTATCTCACAGTGTGACCTGGAAGTTTTGTATCTCAGCATATCACCTGTCAGTACTGTATCTTGGTATATGCTCTGTTAGCATATGAATTGAAAGTACTGTATTTCAACCTATGACCAGAAGTACTGTTTCTCAGTATATGATCTGATAATATATCTCAATTACTCTGCCTTTTAGCTCATGTTTTTGCTACACCTACAGTGTGTCTCAATCCATAATCACAGTACATATCTGACTTGTTTTTTTCTCAGACATTGCGTATCACAAGAACTACTAGTTCTCCTTCCAATTAGGAAATTTGCCATTGTACATTCGAGGCAAACTTAATCCTTCAAATTTAGCCTTTGGAACAAAATCCATTATTCAACATGAGACCTCACCAGCACTAAGTGGAAGGTGAGATTAATATTTGCATCCACAGAATCTGACCTCTAGCTTTGTACCCCATTTTGTTAGCCGTTGTCAGTGCTGTTCCACACTGTACAGCATAACTGAGATTGGTGCCACTATAATACACGTTTGCCTGTTCTTGTGCATGGGTTATGTCATATGCTGTACTGTTGGGGTACTACACTGCACTAGTTTAAAACACAAGTCGCACATGGGTGGCAATAATGTGCACTGGTTTTCAGAACTGTAGTTTAAAGCACTGACAGGGTGCTACAATATTCTAGTTATTAACACTATAGTATACATCCCCAGTGGACAGGTTTACAATAGTTTAACATACCTCGATAAAGGAGTATGGCTAATGCATTAGTTTATAGCTGTGCAGCACATCCCACTGACAGGACTTTATGATTTACAAACTGCAGCGGTGTGATTTACCACACTGACAATGTGATTAGGTGAACGTACTTACAATACTGTAATATATCTAACTGACATGGTACAGTTGTGTCTCAGTTCACACCAGTGCGATTTAACATACTAACAGAGTACTGTATTTTTCTGGTTTATGTTAATGTAACATTAATTTCTGTCTGTTAAGATGCAACTGTATCCAGATCTGTTGTGGGAGGGGGGCAAATTAATATAACTCTGCATTGTGACAGTCAGACTGTTGCACATTCTGTACCACTCAGTGCAGGCTATTGCTACATACTGGTTTTCAGTGACATCAAAGATTGTCTACAGCCCTTGTTGAAAGAGCATCTCCAAAGATGACTGAAAAAAGGGCATAAAAGAAGGAAATAGATTTAAAGGGTTTTAATCATAAATAAAGTAAGCAAGCAATCATTTTTAAAGAATTTAGTAAACCATTTTGTTAAAGCATCTGTAAAGGTATTTCTAGCAACTCTGTGCCCCTAGGTTTTCATGTAAGAGAAAAAGGAGCAGAAACCCCGAAGTTTAATCGAGTGATACAGGAAATGGAAAAGATAACATTAGGAAAGGCTGTACACAAATTGCAAAAGCTGCGGTAAGCCACAATGCTGTTGCAATTGGACTTTGTTTTTGCATAGATGGCTGAGCAAGTGATGGTATTGTTAGCCCACAGTAAATAAAGCCCATTGTTGTTTTCTCTTCCCCATCCTTCCATCTTATGCATTATAATAATAGTTCTTCAGTGCAAAATGTTATTTAATCTTATTGTTTTTGTGTGATTTGCAGGTTTACTTGGGTGAAGAAGAGTCTAACATTTATTTTTCAAATGAGTTTTTGGGTATGAGGTGACATTCGTGTTTTTTTATAGGATTTCATGCACATTGTTATAGTACTGTTTGATAATCTATAGCAAAGGAACATCTAATAGTGCTGTGTAACATATGTTTTCTTTAGTTTCAAAGTAGCACACTTATACAGATGCAACCACAATGTACCAGCTTGTATCTTGACATAGACATTTTCAATTTCTTTAGATATTTTATATGTCTGTAACTTCCAGGAGTACCACTAGATTAAGTGACTTACTCACATTTACAGAGTAGGCAAATGGGTACTGAGGGAATCAAACCCATAACTACATGTTTGATTGGAAGAATTAAGGTCAGGATATTAGGAGGTAACAGTACAGAAAAACAAATGCATTACATATAGCACAACGAATGGGCTTATTTCATAAAATCATGCTGTGACAATAATTTTATTTTCTGGCATTTGTTTGTTTTACTTTTTGATCAGAATATACCATTATTTGTCATGTTTGCTACCCTAATATAAGCAACACTGGTTTAATTTATTTACTTATTAGAATACTAATTTAATTCTAGAAACAAAGATCCAACGTCATGGGTAAACAAAAACTATATTATGAGAACAAATAGGGGAAAACCAGGCATGGGAACACTGAACATACATGTTATTTCAGTTAATTGTTGTTGAGAGTATCGATATTACGCTATTTTCTGGTAGTTTAGAACACAGGATTAAAGCTACGAACTGCTAATGAACTGCATCTAGTAGTCTTTGGTTTGAATCTTTCATTCTCCAGCTGCCTACTGTGTGACACTGAGCAAGTCACTTAACAAGACAGGACACCCTGGTCACTTCTGAAAAGTGGCAACAGGGTCTAGTGGGTTTATCTGTTTCTTCAATGAAGAAAATAAAAAATAGATTATAATTGACATGAAAAGCTGATATTGCCAAAGAAAATGGTGGTAGATTTTATGTAAAGCAATGATGAAGACAATCAGATCAGGTAAGTTTTAGGAGAAGGAAAGGTACAAGGTGTTTTGAGAAGGTAGTTGTTGCTATGACATTAGAAGATATCAGATAGTTGATAATTGTGCAAGGATTGAAGTTGTTTAATATAGGTAACAGAATAAATGCTAATGTGAACTGTATGCTTATGTATTTCAATAAATCTTGAGCAAATTCAGTTTACAGTCACCCTAAGAGTAGATTGTTAATGGGCAAGGCTGAAGTCATTTGCTATAAAGGACTATAGTATTATGTGTTTGAGAGAGTTGTTAGAAGATACACAATCTGTATATAGTACGCTCATCTTGTTACTAATAGTAGAGAGAGAAGAACAGCACTGATGTAAGGTGCAAGAATAAAACCTCATCAACTGTAACCTGATTTAGTAAATAATCAAAGTAGTTGGCCATATGCACAGAATTAATGGTGCTTGTTGAATTGACTTCTGAAAAGGTTACCTGGCATTTCCTGTAACTAAAACAGAAGTCTGTGTTTAGATTGCCATACTTCAGGAAAGCTGATACTCCCGTTTGATAAGTGATGGAGGCTGAGTTATAACTGTAGGGGAAATTCCTCACATATGCTAAGAGCTTTCCTTATACATGTTAAACTAAGGCTCCAGGTGCCTGCTTTGGCAGTAGTTCAGGTAGATGCTATAGATACCATATAACTCATCTAACTAACACTTGTTAAATTTATGCGGTGTAGTGGTCAAATTTCCACATTCATTGAAACAGTTTGACTAGATCAGTACAACTTACCTATTTAGCAGATAAATACAAAATACGGTTAATGAGAATTTTACCTGTATGGTTTTGCTATCTGTGATGAATAAAACATTTACTTATAGGGTTTTGTTTATTAGAATAGACAAAGTTATCTAAATTACATCATAAGATAGATTTAACCTTGAGGAAGAATGTCAAGGAATTCTTGGCTTGCTGTACTGAAGGCTGATTCAGTAATGTGACATCTACTGAAAGCATTTGTAGATGGCAAATTGAAGAAAGCTATTTAAATATTGAGCTTTTTTAAAATTCAGTCTACCAAGTGGAAGTGACATTTAGTCTACCTGTGCAGTATTTATTTATTATATTTATGATGACATATAAGACTCACTGTACCTCCCTATTCACTGCACTAGGCACTGCTGGATTACCTATGCGATATACATTTATTACTTGGTTGACTGTTTCACTGATACTACATCAAAACTATATGCCTTAAAGTTACTTCACTTGAAACTATTCATTCAAATTATCTGTAGCTATTGCTCTACAGTTATTGCACCTAGAATCATTAGATTACACAATCGGTTGCTTGTTGATGTTACTTTTTATGAAGAAGCCACACTACACTAAGCTAAAGCTGCCTGATTTAAATATGCCAATGCTTACTAATTACCTTATTTCTCCTACATATTTCTGTCACTTTTATATTTCTTTCTTTTTTTTACACTTAAGAATATTACAGTAGTCGCTGCTCATATTCTACTACCCTTTAACCATATCCCATATTGTCGTCTTTCAGTCCAATCCACACACCCCTCCATCTTATACCAAGGGTAAGTTATTAAGCTATCCTGTTTTCTCATACTCCTTTGCCTGCACTCACCATTATAGAGCTTTATTTAGATTTTATTCCTTCTGTAGCCAGTCAGATAACACAAGATATAGTGAGGCAGTGTAGCAAGTGCCTCATGCTTACTGAAAACTCTTGATTGCTACCCCACAATGATTCAGTACATATTTACTGAATGAGGACAAAAAACATTTTGTGAGACTAACACACACAAAATCACAGCAGAAAACATGTCCACTAAACTAAGCTCTTCTGAAGTTGTAAAGAAAACACTGCCTAAGCCTCCCCTGGAACAGACCAAGAAACCTTGGTCATAGGTTTATATTATGTCACATGCTCCTTTATCCTGCACACCCACAGCCAGGGCATATACATCTAAAAGTTACGAGGGTGCAGACTCCAGGCACTTAAGACCTATCCACATTGAATCTGCCCACAGTAATGTTTTAATAATAGATGACTGTATTATCATGCATAAGTATACCACCCTCACTGGACTGAATAAGAATCAGGTGACAGTTGATTATCTTTCTAGAGCCAGAATGTAACTGATTCATGTTGATCCATTAAAGGTGGTCTCGATGATTGCAAGTTAACCAAAGCCAGTTTGCTGAAATTGGCTACAGTGAACATTGAAACATTTTTTTAACCCCACAGGTAGGGTGGGCACCTCCCACACTCCCTAGAATTATATATATAAATTCCGAGGTTTCACAACTGTGTAGAAAATGGCAGTCTCCACTCTCATTGAAGATGGTTTTGATGAACTGGCTTTGGTTTATTTACATTCACTGAAATCACCTTTGATGGAATTACATGCTCCTAATGTAACAAGGGTTGTTAGATCTCCTTAGCATGACACATATGATTATATGTAAACCTTTTTCAATTACTCAGTGACCTGAATAAATTCTACTATAATCGTCCTTTGATGGCTCCCCTTGCTAAAGATGCTGCCTATGCCTCTGACGTCTACTCTCACTTAAACAGTTGTATTGCTAAGGTAGTCCCTGTCTGCATGAAATATGATAAGAAATGTAAAAACAACTCACTAGGATAGAATACCCATTTAAATACATTTATATAACAAGAGAAATAAATTACTTAATGCTTATAACAGGGTCTCATTCTACCTATCTTAAGACCAGTACATTGAAGCAAACTAGCAAAGAACTTAAGGGAACCATTGGAAGCTCAAAGCTGATGATAAATTAAAATTATACTTGCTAAAAGGATAGAAGGCCTAAACAACATGTCCTATGTGGACTGACTCAAAGGCCTGTCACTATACTCAAACTGCTAACAGGTGACCTGTGTTTGGCATACAAGGCATCCTCCAACCCACTGCTGATGGATTTACTGCATATCATTAGGTCAAATACCACCAGAAATACTGGGTCTAGGGAGCTAAACATCTTCTGCAATATCAACAGAATAGTTTGGAGGGACAGGTATATTTTACAGAGGATATTGATACTATAGAACAGACTCTCCATCCACAAAAAAACAAAGTCAATCCTTGTGCATAGTTTGGTGAAATATGAATCTATGGATTGGAAACAGAAAATTAACCCCATGACTGCCCCCTGTACTACTATTGGACAGAGGCAGCTCCTAAATGCTTTTTCTCTTGCATGGATTCCCTTAAATTATCTATGGTTTAATCCTAGTTATTCTCATTGGGGTAATATATAAATATCGACCATAGGATGGGCAAGACCAGTCTCTAACTAAATGTTCTTCAAGCACAAAAAGGGAAATTGGCTAGGCTTAAAATGACCCTCAAGGGCAGCTAACCTACTACTCACCTATGAACATGTGAACTTAAAATATGCACTAAAAACAAACATAAATACAAATCTTTCTTTACCTATGTCAAGATGGTAGGAAGTAACATCCAACAATGTTTGGAGCAATCTATAAAAATAGTGTCCATTCTGTTCCAAAGGAAGTAGCTAATATCCTAACTCCCACATCTAGTCAAATTTTACTCCACCCACAGTTATAGCTATTATCAGATTTCACAGTCCTAGCCACCCAATTTAATTATTGCAGAACAAGTCCTTTCAACCCTCTCAAAAGCTAAGAACACTTAATTCATGGGCCCTGATAATATACTGTGTTTCCTGATTATCAACATCAAATATGCCCTACCTGAATCATACATAACCTCTATGATATAACCCTCTCCACTGGTTACATTCCTGAAACCTGGGAAACAGTCATTGCAATGCCATTACACAAAGGTAGCCTAAACACATACTCTGGTAAGTATAGATCCATTAGTTTTACTAGCCTCATATGCAAAACTGTAGACCGTATTATCTCAGACCTCATTAACCCAGACATTGAAAATGTCTTAAACCTGTATCTTCATCAATTTGGCTGTGTCAAAAATGTTCCTACTTCTTTAACCGCATTAATTGCTTTGAAAAACTCAAGAAAGCAGTGGATATTGGTTATGCAGTATATACAGCATATCTGGACCTAGCCCAGGCCTTTGAAACTATTCCCCGTGTAGGCATTATTGACATGCTTATAAACCTAAATCTAAATCCTTATGTTGTGCAGAGGATAGCTAAATGGTTGCCTGCTAGAACCCATCTAGTTAGAATCAAAGGTGTCACTTTTGAAAGTGAAACTCTACTAGTGGTGTACCACAGAATTCAGTGATGGACCGTCTCTTCTTTGGTATTTGTTTCTCAGACCTTTATCCTAAAACTTCTGGCCTATGATTATCTAAGTTTGCAGCTGACTGTAAACTGGGTGTTGTTATTCAGTCTTCCACTGACTCTCAATTACTCCACATGAGTTAGACCATGATAACAATTAGTACAAGAGAAACAATCTTGAATTAAATGTGAAAAATTGTAGCATAGTTAATTTTCTTAAACACGTATCATTTTCATGTACCATATAGGTGACACTCCCCTCCAAAGATTAAGGTAATTTTGTTACTAATTCCTTATCTATTGACTATCATGTATCCACAGTATTTCAGAAAACCTTCTATCTAATCAAATTTCCAAATGCATCTCCTATAGATACAAAAAAGTTTTAATTTTCCTTTATTCTTGTCTCATCAGACCAACTGCTGAATGCAATGCCCTGTTTGGCATATATTTGTCTAAACATATCACTCACCTTCAGAGATTCATAATTAATTAGGTCCTCAGACTTAAAAATCTTCATTATTCAGTCTTTTATGACTCCTTTTTGGGGATTTGTTTCTAGTCTTTTAAGCCACAAAAGATTCAACAGTATTTGACCAACAATGCTTTTGCAGAATAAATGGTACTCCAAATACTGCATTAAAGTAGCTAAACCTTCATCATACAGATAAATAGGACACATTGGCATGATAGACTCATACCCCAACTTATCCCCCACCTTTGTAACAAACTTCTGGTACATGTCAAGTAGAGTAGCACCTTTGCTACCTTCAAGGTAAAGTCAATAATTGGATTCCAGCCTAAAATTCTCCCTGGTCTATCTTGTGCTGCCCACCTTCAGGCTTGCGATGAATACTGAATATGGTTAATGGCTAGGCTTGCAATGGTCTGCAGACTGATTGCCTAGTATTTACCTATAAACCTGTAAGCCTCATTTTCTTACCTGCTGAATAAGCTGCAGGTTCTAATTAAAAATATATTTTACCACATCTCATATGTAATGGTTTATGTATAGCCCATATATATTCTTGAATTTAGTTATTGTTGTGACTGTAAAGCATCTACAGGAATGATATTCCCAATCATCCACCACCCTTTATATGAAAAATGCTTCCTTTCAATTCCTCTGAGCTGTCCAACTGACTGAGATACCACATTCTCATGCATTACTGTTTTTTTAATATCCATTTGGGTCTGTGTGAGTTCTTTTAAAATGTTTTATGAAGTCTTTTTAAGATGCTTAATTCTTTTGTAATATCACCCTTCTCATACATCCATTCTTTAATACTCTACATATCAAGCTCTTCCAGTCTCTCCTTTTACTGAGTCCAAAGATAACTGTGCAAGATTTTTGCTGCCTTCCACTGAGCTGCTCCTACCCATTTTGTAAGGATAAGAGGTACAATTCAGAAACTAAACGTTCTGGGCTGGCAGCAACTGTTACTTACACTAAATAAACTATTGACTCAGTGGATTGAGAAATACATTTCTTAGTAGACCCACAGAGATAGTGGGTTAGCTACTGCATCTTATTATTAATCACAGGAACCAAACACTGCCTTACTAACTGCGTATAAAGTAGGATAGCATTTTTTTATTTCTATTGCTGATGCATTTTCCCATACATCTCACTATACCACTGCCCTTCCTTCCTTGCTGCTTTGTCACTTACCTTTAGATCATCTGATATCATTACATCAAGATCCCTTTTCAGTACTGCTGCTGTCGCAACTGCTTCCTCACCAGATGTGTACACCTTAACTGGGCTATTGCTAGCCAGATCTACCACGTTGCATTTTCTACCCTGAAATACATTTTTTGTCATTTTAGGCCATTTCTCTGATACTGACAGGTCCCTTTTCATCCTTTCTGTATTATTCTGTGTATCAGTCTCCGTCCTGCTGTATATCATTGTTTCATCAGTGAAGAGACAGATTCCCTTTTCAGACTGCCTATAATGTAAGCTGGCAATCCAAATGACTGCAGCAGCACTAAGCCTTATGGAACACCAGAGGGTAAACATCATTGAAAGCATGTATAATCCACTTCTATTACTCCACTTCTATTGCCCTATAATTTTGTTTAATCTTTTGCTTAGTGCCTTGCTTAGGCAAGCCTTATAAGACCAATTGCATGTCTGTCTGTCTGTCTCTCAGTCTGCTTTGTGGAATCCTAGACGATTGTGCTGTCTGGTAGTTCACTACAATGTGTGTTGAGTAAAATAAAATACTAAGCACAGCTTTCAGTAAATTAAAAAAAAAAAACACTTAAGTGACAATCCCCCTAGAGCCCCTCTCTAGGACTTTACCCTGCCTCTGGACTTATCATAATCAGGTCTGTGGTAACGTCACCATGGGGTAAGAATAATGACCCAGCTGCATTCACCATTATTGATAAATCTATGATACAAAATTTCATTATAGCACATGAGGCCATTGCAAAATATCCTGGTACTCTCTTTTTGTGGTTCTTCATCAAATGTTTCCTGAACTCTAAGTAGATATATGAAAGATATAAAAAATATGTTAGTAGCACTTAGACTCCAAAATAAAGATACAGCAGAGAGTCGATTATCCAGACTAATTGGGACCTAGGGTAGTTCGGATAATCAAACTGTTTGTGGATAATCAAACATATAATTGAACTGGAGTTCAGGGGTCCAGGGAAGTAAATACTATGGGAAGAAATGGCCAGGGAATTGTTATGGCTAGGCTTGTGTAGGCCCTAGTGCCGATAGCTTAGTACCAACCTATAAAAAACTTCTAAAATCTTTTTCTGCACATAGGAATACACTTTTCAACAATTCAGTGATTCCAGTGGACAATAAAGAATATTTTTCACACACAAGCTGGCTACAAGCTCAAAAAACATACTAAAGCGAATATGTAGAATCTCAACAAACAAATCCAGTGATCCAACCAATGCGTTTGGAAGCTACTAAATCAAACCATCAATTCACATGCAAAGACTTTTATTACAAGGTGAGCGCTTTCGTGGAGAAACAAACCCCACTTCATTAGACCTTACAAAGATATGCAACATAAAATCAAACCTTTATACAATTCCTCCCATCTTGACCAGCCTATTAACTTAATTAACCAATTAACATCTCAAAAACTTTTAAAGGGCTACAAAAACTAACAATCATTAAAAAAACATGCTTGTAGCTTATACTTATACTGTGTTAGTAAGACTAAGTTAAAAACTTATTAAACTAATTCCCACGTGAAATATGTATAAAAATATGTATAAAAAATTAAAAGCATTATATATTCCATCCAAAGTGAATACATTCAAAAGCAGGCTCATATATTCACAAAAACAGGTCACACTATATTATTTATATAAAGACCTATTACGTAAAACTGGTTTTAAAGGAATTCTACCATTCAAGCCCTTGCCTCGTCCGCTTTTAATCTTATGACCCATCGTGTCTCTGATGTTTCAGTCCTATTTTTGATGTCTCCTCCCCTTTCATTCTCTCTAACAGATTCTATAACTAAGAACCTAAAAGTATGTTCAGGTCCCTCACTGGACACATGCCTAGCCAATGCATTTGTTAAATTCTGGTTTCTGATACTCAAAATATGTTCATGTATCCTAAATCTAAATTCTATTCATTTTTTCAACATAAAAGCTGGAACAGATATTGCACACAACTAAATAAACAATGTTCATGCTATTGCAATTTGCTGAAACATTAAACATAACATCCCTCCCAGTGTCTGGATGCTTAAACTGGTTACTTGTATCTACATATGCACACTGATTACATTTCTTACAAGGTAGTGTGCCCTTGTTAATGGCTAAAGGCTTCTTGATGTCTGAGGAATAGCACAAATATCTTTCTTGACTTTTGCTGACATTATCAGTCAATGAATTCTATTAGCTTTGACTGTCATAACCTTTGAACTATGAATGCAGTTATTTATTCATTTATCTATTTATTTCTTATACAATATTTGGCCCCCCATGAAAGCCATCTGCTATTATTTGTGTGTCAGAGTCCTTTCCATTCTTCTGCATTATCATCTCTAGCATTGCTCATAGACCAGGGTTCCACAGATAAGGAAATCCATTGAGTAAGTGTCCATGGAGCAGTTGAGGAGCAGTTCTGTTCATTCCATTATGGCATCATTCTGCTGATTGCTAGGGACTTTTTTATGCCCTACCAACTCCCCTGCCCAACATCATGTGTCAATATTATGCATGGATTTCAGAACTAAAGTCCTTGGTCTTAAACCAAAGTCTTGCAGCCCTAAGTGGCAACCCCTCCCCTTCCCCTGGCACAAGTGAGCTGGCATGAATGTCTCTCACTCCCTATCTTCAGGACAACTCATTAGGCACTGCACCTGCAGACTGAACCAGGATCATCTAGGTCATATTCAGGGATCCTTTTCTCAGGACGATGAAGGCAGTTCTGCAATTAATGGATACTGCCTTGGCAGTAATGCCCTACTGACTTCCAGACATTTCAAAATGTCTTCCTTCAGCAGTGATTCCAGGATTTCTCTGACAAAATACTCATAGCTTGATAGAGTAGAGCCTCAGCCCTGAGTCCACTGTTGTGAAAGGAAGTTACTTTTTTCCTTCTGCAGTATTCAGGAATCATAACAACCTTCCCTTATTTATTTAAAAAGTCAGTTCTCTCTTCAGTTCTGCAAAAATTCTTGGGTAAATTCCCTCTGTGGCCAACTGCACTGTCCCTGTTAATCCTGTTTCGGTAAAAATGCTGGAAATTGCTGCTGTAAAATTCCCAATATGTTTATTAGATATATATATATATATATATATATATATATATATATATATATATATGGGTTCATGTCATTTGATCGACAGTTCATTTGATCGACAGTTCATTTGGTCGACAGTTCATTTGATCGACAAGCATTTGCCCCCTTCCCCAATGTTGTGCGACCCTGGAGTTGATATATATAGTTAGGGGGGTGGGGGGGCACAGCCCCCCTCATTGGGGGGTATGGGGGGCGAAGCCCCCCACCTAAAATGCTTGTCGATCAAATGAACTGTAGACCAAATGAACTGTCGATCAAATGAACTGTCAATCAAATGACATGAACCCATATATATATATATATATATATATATATATATATATATATATATATATATATATATATATGTGTGTGTGTGTGTGTGTGTGTGTGTGTGTGTGTGTGTGTGTGTGTGTGTGTGTGTGTGTGTGTGTGTGTATGATAAACTGAGCATTAATCTGTACGGACTGATAAGAACTCATTTAGTACTATTATTTTTCTGTCATTCTTTTCTGTCCTATCCCTTCTGCTTTATTAAATTACACCACCTCTTTTGTCTTTTGAGTCTTTCTCATATTCCTTTAAGAGCTTTCCTGTTCTGACTTACCTGAACTGGTCACTTTTTAAATTATTTGGACGTAGCTTTTCTGAGAGCTTTTCCTGTTTCCTTCTGCCTTACTTAATATTGCTCTTTGTTTGCCCATCCTGTCCTTCTCTGTGTTTTTATATTTCTTAAATAATACATGTTTTTCCCTAGGATATGATGGTACCTCTTATGAGAACCATTTTCTTTTTCTTTTTTGATGATGTGCATATTAGCTTTGTAAAAATACTCTGTTTCGTTGCTGGAAATTTATGTACCTCCGCTGTTCTTCCTCACTTCCTTCATCATGCTTTCTAAAGCTTAGCTGAGGTAATTTCTCATTTTGGAAAAGTTTGCTCTGCTGAAGCCCTGAAAACTTAATTTTGATTTTGGTCACACATTTTAATTTTCCTTACGCACCACGGCACATGGTGCCCACACTGCCATGCTAAACTTTATTCCCAATCAAACCAATTATATGTGGCCATTTTTTTTTTCAATTAAAGAATTCATAACATGTTGTTTTACCCTGTGTTGATATCAAGTGAAAGTTATGAGAACTTTACATTTCGTGACATCAATGTAGTGTTAGATTGGTGGTATTTCCATGTACTTTAATCGACACACTTGTCTGCATACTTTGGGCTCTGTCACTTAAAGCCTTTGGTCATACCATAACACTATTTCTATGGTGAATTGACCAAGGGGTACAACAGAATTATATGAGTACATCCTTAACTGCAAAAAGAGTATTGATTCCTTCAGCATCCATTTTGCCTACTATATGACTCTGAGCAAGTCGCTTAACCAGAGAGTGCTCCTGGACTGAGTCCGAAAAAATCCCCACGTGGATCAGTGGTCTACCCTGGTTAACAAATCCAAATGAATGGATAAATGAACAGTCTGTTTATTAAGAAGATGACCATATAAAATAGGCATGATAAGGAAAAATGGATCACGACAATAAGGCTATGAAGTGTTGCAAAGTGTGCCAAGACATTCTAAGTTAGTTGCAAAGCACAATCATTGGTAATCATTGATTCAGATTCATAAACTGCTGATATATTTCTGGCCTGAAATTGTCTCTCTTGTATTATATTCATTTATTTATTTGCTTTGTTAATTGGGATTGGTCAACTGAGAACACTTCAGGCCCCTTTTCAGCAGAAGTCTGTGAAGAAAAGCAGTATTTAGAAATACACTCAAGCTCTGTTAAGAGTAGATCAGTAGAAAGCACGATAAACCAGTAAACCACAGCTCACGACCAGAGCAATCACAAGAACCTGGAAACAGATAATGTATTTCAAAAGACTCCTTTATTCCACTTTGTATCCACAGATAAAAACAGCTCTTCAAAAACGAGAACAAGAAATATTGTCAAGCGCTTTCGCCCGGGCTCTCCCAGGCTTTATCAAGACAACTATAAGTGGAAAAGCACTTCCTTTATATACATTTGCCTATTCCCCTGCTTCCTTAATTGTATTATTGGACTTAATCAGTTAATTAAATTTTATTATTTTTGTTTTTATTATTAAACACAACCAAATGATGTTTCTTAAAAAATTCTAATGGTTAATGTTATTTTAAAAACATTTAAAAACCTTAGAAATAAACTAACAAGTTAATAAAAATAAAAATAAAAATAAAAACACATACATTGACTTTATGTCATAATTGCCCTTTTAACAATCCACTTTAGCAGCATTATATGGTCCATAAATTAAAAATGTTTTATGGTATGCCTTACTTGTAAAACAGTTTTTTATTTATTTATAAACCTAACTAAGTTATTGTGGAAATATTATTAAACTTATCTGTGCTATACTAAAAAATATATTTTTGTAAAACATGTTTCTTAAGTGTAATAAAAAAGAAAAAGAAACATGCTTTTAAAAACAAACATATTTATAAAAATGTATAAAATATATATATAAAATACTTTCTATACCAATGTTGTGCTTAAATAGAAAGTTCCTTTTCCTAAAATTGCTCAAACCTCCTAAAAAATATATATGTATACAAATACATTTTGGCTTTCTGCTTATACATTCCTATATAATGCAAAATAATAAAATGTATAACAGTACATATAACCTTATTTACAACAATTTGATGTAAAAAACCATCGCTATTAAACCCTTATTACTAAAAATGTTATGACAGTTATTTCATGCACATTATACAGTTACAAACCTACTTGTGTACCACATTCTATTATAATTTGGCTCTTCGCAACTTCAGGACACTATTAATGCTTATAGCATCATTAAGGCCTGGTGGTTTTGTGGCATTTAATTTTATTTTTTTTTTTTTTTTTTTTTTTTTTTTTTTGCCATAATAATTCTTTATGTTCAAGGGATGTCTCCCAGTCACCTCCTCTTACACTATCAATTGCTTGCTCCAACACCAAAAATTTTAAGCACATATTTTTGCAAGTAAGAGAATGCTTATAAAATGCATTCGATTCCTTCTTATTCTTAATCAAATTGTTGTAAATAAGGTTATATGTACTGTTATACATTTTATTATTTTGCATTATATAGGAATGTATAAGCAGAAAGCCAAAATGTATTTGTATACATATATATTTTTTTAGGAGGTTTGAGCAATTTTAGGAAAAGGAACTTTCTATTTAAGCACAACATTGGTATAGAAAGTATTTTATATATATATTTTATACATTTTTATAAATATGTTTGTTTTTAAAAGCATGTTTCTTTTTCTTTTTTATTACACTTAAGAAACATGTTTTACAAAAATATATTTTTTAGTATAGCACAGATAAGTTTAATAATATTTCCACAATAACTTAGTTAGGTTTATAAATAAATAAAAAACTGTATTACAAGTAAGGCATACCATAAAACATTTTTAATTTATGGACCATATAATGCTGCTAAAGTGGATTGTTAAAAGTGCAATTATGACATAAAGTCAATGTATGTGTTTTCATTAACTTGTTAGTTTATTTCTAAGGTTTTTAATGTTTTTAAAATAACATTAACCATTAGAATTTTTTAAGAAACATCATTTGGTTGTGTTTAATAATAAAAACAAAAATAATAAAATTTAATTAACTGATTAAGTCCAATAATACAATTAAGGAAGCAGGGGAATAGGCAAATGTATATAAAGGAAGTGCTTTTCCACTTATAGTTGTCTTGATAAAGCCTGGGAGAGCCCGGGCGAAAGCGCTTGACAATATTTCTTGTTCTCGTTTTTGAAGAGCTGTTTTTATCTGTGGATACAAAGTGGAATAAAGGAGTCTTTTGAAATACATTATCTGTTTCCAGGTTCTTGTGATTGCTCTGTTAAGAGTAGAGACAACTTTTCAGGCCTTCCTTAAAATGTTGTTATAGTTTGATCACAGCATATATAGTCTTGTTGACGGACATGATTTAGGGAAACCCAAAGTCCAAATGGAGGGGTTAAGAGAAGTCAAATCAAAAAACAGTATCACAAAAATGCAAAATGATCACTGACCACTGGTAGTATTTAAAAATATTCTTTATTAACCTAAACCCAGTAGTATCACTAAATTTAATAGTCTATCTATATTCAGCCTACCTTGTAGAGTTCAATTCCAAAATTGTAAAACCATAAACTTAAATATATATTTGACAGCTTTCAACTTAATGTATTTAGTTAATGCATGTGTTAACTTTTCTGTCTTAATATCAGAGAAAACCAGGTTTGAACTCATACAATTTAATTCATTAGTCATGTCATTTTATTTTTAGTTTATATAAATCTGTCAGATTTAATTTTGTTTATTTAGTCTGAATAAGTATCTTGTAGTGTAAAAGCACTTACATCTGTAAATATGTCTTTGATTTGCTCATTTCTTATGTGATCTTATTCACCTGGGCTATGCCTGTAATTGGTCCATTGAGATCAGTGCACTACCCTGGTATTTAAATAAATAAACAAACAAATAATGGTGTCAAAAGATCAAAAGCACAGCAGTGGGCAACAACATAGCCCCTAGGTGTGACATTTTTTTCTCATGTTGAGAAGGTGATACAATATTTATTGATCATCATATGTTTAAATCTCAAATCACTGGGATAAGATTTTCATTGGCAATGCTTTTCATACGGTGAGGTCCATTGCAATCATTTGAATTTCAATAGCATGTAAACAGTAATAAAATTTGTTTAAACTTTGAATTTCATCAGGCTTCATACTTGTTTTCTTTTTTTTAGATGTACCTGCATATCATAATGAACACCATTATGACTAATGAGTTATCAGGAAAAGCACAGACAGAAAGAGATTGTTGCCTTACAATAAGTTGTCACCCTAGGTATATAAATAAAAGTATTTCTTAGAGACAGATTATGCATGTTGATAAGAATGCTAGCAAAAATTGGTATTTTCTTTTTTAAACATTATATGGATTTATTAATGTCAGAGGCTACCTAGTCAGGCATATGATGGAAGAGACACTAATAGAATTGATGAGACTTTTAAGAAAGTTTTTTTCAGATGGCACTGTTAGAAACATTTTACATTTAATATAATGTAAGCTGCTAACAGTTTTCTTGTAATGTCAGTTCTGTACAAGTATAATCTCATTATTCCCTGATTGGCAGAAATAACACTTCCTCAGAAAGTGCCCAGAGTTGGATAGTACTACAAACGGAACTAGATGAACATACAGAAGTCCTAAGTGGCAGCTTATGCATTCTACCTTCAAACATACAACTTGTGCAAGGAACCTTTAGGAAACCATTTAATCTAGCTAAATAAAATTACAAATTTATTGTTTTTGGTGATCTAAAGATATATATATATATATATATATATATATATATATATATATATATATATATATATATATATATATATTGGGAAAATCCACAATTGGTAAAATAAATCACTATTAACAATTTTCCCATTTTTTTTTTCACAAGACACTACACCAAGCTTGTCAAGTGATGAAAACATATTACTTGGCATGATAATTATCAACAAGCCAGAATTATTAGAAATTTTTCAAATTATATGTAACTGTTTGAACAACCATTAGCTTATGCTTACTTTATAGATATTTAAGAGTAAAAAGCTTCTTCCCCAAATAAATCTCAGTTACTCAGCTTTGGAAAACAATAACTAGAAACCACAGGCTGGATGGAACGATATGCTTATAACAATCCAGAATCAGCATTATCATTTTTTTTACAATATTGTTACCCCTATACAAAACAGGATTTACCTGATTCACTTACAAGCTACCAAGGTTTCCCAGTTTACTCCAGAATTGAAACAACTGATAGAAGCAAGGAACTTAGTTTGGACAGAGTAGAAAGAAAATATTCCAAATGCAGATTTTACATTCCTGCAACCAGACTGAAGGCCAACTCCAAATGCTTCCTAATACAAAAATTGTAAACTACTGAAATTGGACACACACCAACAATTTGGCAGAAAACCAAAACACTTTCAGTAACAAATCATTTCTAACAATTCAAGCTACTTCCAGCCTTAATATAAACACAAAATTATGTTAAAGATGCAATAATCACAGACTCTTCTCTCTCAAATACAAACCTTACCCCCATTTCTCCATCAACCCCACTCCACAATATTCTTGATTATCCACCATTCCACTTTAAAAACATAACCAAAAATATTGTCAGACAAATATGGATCAAGTTAAGGTAGTGAATTTTTCTTGGAGGCACTAATTTAGGGGGGATGCAGGTTATGCCCTGGAACTGTGGCTCATGACACCCAAGAGAATCCCAAATAAATCCCACTGAGCAAGGATACAATGATGCCCACACTCCGACTTGGTATATTATTGAACATGTATTCGGCTTGCTCAAATCAAGGTGTCTAGACACCTCAGGAGGTGCCCTGCAGTAAGACCCAGCAACCTCTGCCAAAAGTACTCACAGTCTGTTCCATGTTGCACAATACCATTCTCAGGAAACAGCTACAACAAAGACAAGAAGTGGCAGGACCACAGTTCCCAGTACCACAGGCAGGGTCAGCAGCTCCAGCAGATACAGATGAAGAGTCTAAGAGAAAACACCAGCCACAGATGCTGATGGTAGATGAAGGCATGCACAATAAACTGGCTAAGAGGCAAAGGATAGCACACACACTGAATACCTAAATGAAAGAATAACAGCCTTAACACATACAAATATTAAAATATCCCTGTCTAACTGCACAACCCTTACTTAACCATTATTATACGTATTAGATTAGCAACAGACACAGGCAACTCCCTCCCCTCTGAGGAGACATCTTGCATCTGCATTATCTGCAACGCAATCTGGGCAATTGGATGAGTAACCGTAAATTCACTCCGGGGGTTCCATCTTTCTCCCTCTTGGACAGGGGTAATAGAAGCTGATCATGGAAATAAGGGTAGAACTTGGCTAGGCTTGTAAGGGCCTTAGGGCTATTAGCCTAGTAACTTCCTATGATTCTATGATCCTATTATTATAAAGGTAAGTCTGGAACCTGTATAGAAAAAGTCATACAGTTATATAACTGATTACTGTGTTATGTAAATTCTCATATGCCCTAAGGTGATACATGTCCTAGGTGTACAGTAATGTCAGTTGTAGTTTATGAGTGATGTTTGCAATACACATCTATGGATTTTGCTTAATAATATGCATCAAGTATTTCATTCAGCCACTGTATATAAACAAGTGAGCATGTCAATGTTAGCATCATTTGCACAAGTGTAAATAGTAAGCAATACTTAAACATCTACTTAACAGAAATACAATGAGGGTCAATAATTAAAGACACAACCATTCACAACTATGAGCTATGAGTAAAAGCATTTATTCTGCAATCCATTTGCGTTAAAGGAAAGTTCTGGGTAAACAAGCATTAGCTATCCACTCTATGCATGAGATATATATGCAACCCAAAGTCACAAAGAAGCATGCAAAGGGCAGGGCACAGCCATCATCAGTTAGACAGGGGGGGGGCACATGAGCAAGCCAAACACCAAAGAAGTGAGTGTGTGCAAGTAAAACAAAAATGTATTCCTTAAGTATCCAGTTTGGAGGGCCAAGTGGCAAGATATGTATAGCAGTCAACAGTATTGCTTAGATAAGTAGTATGCGTGTGTGTGTGTGTGTGTGTGTGTGTGTGTGTGTGTGTGTGTGTGTGTGTGTGTGTGTGTGTGTGTGTGTGTGTGTGTCTCTGCATGTGCCTGTGTGAATGTGTGTCTGTGTGTGAGGTAGCAAGGGCAAGTATTTGATGAATGTGTGTGTATCTGCATGAACACAATCAAGCACTGTACCAACACTATGTCCTGGCATCTCAGGCAAGTGCGAGCCTTGCATGGAAGACTAGTCAGTTCAGCATCATTGTCGCCTACCACAAGAACTACCTCTGCAGGAGTTGCACTGCTAGTTCCATAGTTCTGGCTAGAATTTGAGTTCTACCTGAACACGGGTAATGTCTGCTGGATGAGTTCTCATCACAGCTATGCCCATGAAAACAACCATGTGAACAACCACGTCTGGGTGTAGACACCACAATCACTGATGGAGCTGTGGAAGTGGTGCCACTATGGTTCATAGGTTCATAGGTAGGTACTAGGCTATCTGTCCGAAGGCATTTATAAGCCTAGCCGGGATGTGTTGGCTTTCGCCGCCCCCTTAGATTAGTTCCCTGTGCCTCTGTCCAGCAGAGCCATTGAAGTGATCCCTGAGGTAAACTTTCTGTTTCCCATCCACTCATCAAGGTTTCTATTGAAGAGGGTTAGCGAAGAGCTCTGTGTAATATAGATTGGAATCTTGTTCCAGAGGATGGGAAGTCTCTGGGACAGGAATCTATCCCTCTAGCACATCCTATTTATTGTTGTGGTGAGGTTTAGATCCCTGGAGTGTGTGGCTCGAAGGGATATGGTTTTCTTTAGGTGGAGCATGTCCATCAATTCTGGGTTGGACATGGCCTTGTATGTCAGGCAGAGATCACCTCTGAGTACGCAGTATGCAACCGTGTACAGCTGGAGTTTCTTCAGTCGAGCTGCATAGGGCATCTGCTTGAGGCCAGTGATCCTCTTGGTGAGGAACTTCTGTGGTCTTTCCAGTTGTTGCAGGTGTCTTGTAAGGTACATCCCAAATGGGGCATTGTACTCTATGATGGGTCTGATGAGTGATGCATAGAGGGGCCCAATGACGTATTTTGATCTGGATGCAAACGCTTTTGTGATTAGGTGGGCCACATAGAAGGATTTTCTAACCACTTTGGCAATGTGATTATCAAAGGAAAGGTTGCTATCTTCTTGGGTCCCCAGATCCCTTATTACATCTTTCGTATTTAGAGGGCTACCAGCTATGTGGTAGTTTGTGGGTACTTTGTTTTTTCCAAAGGGGATGACTATGCACTTTTTGGCATTTAGCTTGACGCCATGGTTTTGACACCAGGTATCTGTCTCAGTGAGACCCTTTTGGAGGATGTCTGAGTCAGCCGGAGAGTCAATTATAGCCCTAGTTTGCAGTCGTATGTGAACTTGGTCAGCCATAGTCCTCCTGTGCTTGCCTGTACCTCTGAGAAGTATTTGCCAAACAGGAGGGGTCCTAGGCTTGAGCCCTGGGGAATGCCACTTGTAACCGGTTTAGAGTCAGACCTAACTCCTGCAACTCTTACCATGTGGGTTCTGTCCATGAGTCAGTTGGCAACCCATCTCGTGATGTAGGGGTTTATGTTCAGGCTTGTGAGCTTGTCTATAATACCTGAGTGCGGAATGGTGTCAAAGGCCTTTGCGAGGTCTAGGTAGGCTGTGTGGACCACCATTCCCTTGTCTATAGCCTTGGTAACTGTCTCAAAGAAGTCCACCAGGTTTAGGAGGCATGATCTGCCCTTAACAAAGCTGAACTGGGTAGGGTCCAGTGTTTTGAGGTTTCCAACGTCTCTGTTAATGAGATCCATGATGATATGCTCCATAGCTTTGCAGACCCAGCTAGTCAGGCTTATAGTTAGATAGTTCCCGGGGTCCGTTGTGGCTCCACCTTTGTGGAGTGGAATAACCGTTGCTGTGCGCCACTCTGTGGGCATGAAGCCTGTGGAGAGGCTGAGTTTAAAGAGTGTGTTTAGGTGAGGGCTTAGTTCATCTTTGAGCTTGTGTAGGACACAGCCTCAGACACCACCCGGTCCCATTGATGCTGTGCTTTTGGCTTTGGAGAGGGCTGTTTTAACCTGAGTGTCTGTGATTTCAGGGGCACTGCATTCTTCTGGTATAGTTATGGGCCCTTTTGGGGGTGAGAGGGGGGTAAAGTTTGCACTGAACCTGTCTGCCAGGATGTTGTCTATATCAGTCGGTTCAGTGTATTTTGTGCCATTCTGCACTAACTCCAAGCCGATCAGAGAATTGCCACTTAGATTCTTGACATAACTAAAGAATGTCTTGTGGTTATCTTTGGAGTCCATGACAATTTTTCTTTCGAATCTAGCCTTGGATGATTTTATAGGGAATATAGTTTCTTGCTGATACTGATCAGGGATGTCTTCCCTTCTTGGGATTTTACTCTTTTCTTTTCTAGTCTCCTCCTTCTATTGTATAGCTTGTTTATGGCAGGGGTCCACCAGATTGGTTTCCTTTTCTTGGAGGAGTGAGTCTTGGTTTTGTTTGGGATAGCACAATCCATGCATTCTTGTAGGTGCCCATAGAGTGCATCAGTAAAGGATTTTGCAGCTTGGACAATGTTATCCTTTAGCATGGGGGCTTTGAAACTTCCCACCTCGGTCTTAAGTAACGTGAAGTTTACTTTTGAAAAGTTTTTCACTGCAGTTTCTTTGACCGGGGGTGGTGGTGGAATGTAGATATCCAGAGTGATTAGTTTATGGTCAGATCTAACCAGCGAGGGGTTGACCTCCGGTGTGGAACACGGGTCGCACATGTTGGAGATGACCAGGTCCAATATGTTGTCACCTCTGGTGAGACTGTTGACCAGTTGATCCAGGGTGTTTGAGTTTATAAATGCTAGGAAATGGGCAAGAGAGTTTGTACTTGAGTAGTTCTCCCCATTAATGTTTGGGTAATTGAAATCACCCAATATCAGGGTGTTTGGTAAGACCTTTATGTTTCCCAGTGTTTCCAGGAATGCGGAGTGGGGGTCCTGGGACATGGTGGGTGATCTGTAGCAAGCTATAATTTGAATAGCAGTTTTGCCCATTGTTAGTTGCACGTGGATGGTCTCTGAAGCATTGTGCTGTGCCACTAACCTGGAGGTGTGGGTATCCTTGATGAATATGGATACTCCCCTGCCTTTTGTATTTCGGTCCGGGTTTTGTGGCCGAAATGTATGGTATGTGTTGTAGCCTTCTAGTGCTGGGGAGCTCTCTGGAGCCTTAAACTAGGTTTCTGTTACTGCACATATATCAATTTTCTCCATACTGAGTAGTGTCTCGAGTGTATGCATTTTGAGGTTTAGACTTCTGGCATTGGGCAGCATCACCTTCAGTTTTTTATTACTTGTGCTATTTACGGTGGTGGGTTTGTCTTTTGAGCCTTGCCTAAAAAAGGCACTATGGGAGTGGTAAGAGCCTTGGCCAGTATTCGAAAGCCTAAGGGTGAAAGGTGCAAGCCAGAACAGGATATGGGAACAGGAACTTCCATGGCTAACACCATACAATGTAGCAGATGCACAGCTACATATATACTGAACCTCCCCCAAGAGATGTTCCATTACAGACACTGCCTGATCCAGTGTGTCATTCTTCCTGTCCAAGAGGGAGTTACCCACATGGTTCAGGCAGTCCTGCATATCAGAATGCAGAATGCTTAGTACTCACACTGTCTCTTGTGATGCCCTGGTGGAACATACATGTGCCTCCATGATGGCCCTATACATACATCATGTGGGACCCACTGACACACCAACAGCAGGAGGAGGGTGGACAGCAGGCATACTCCAAGTACCTGAACAAACCCACCTGTGTGGCACCTTGCTCTTATGATGGCTATGGGGTGAATCAATCAGTTCTATAATGGCAGTAACCACACTACAGTGATCACCTGTATCACCCTCACCCTGTCCTATGTTTGAAGTCCCTGTGTCATGGGTATGCGTAGGCATACTAACTGTGTCCAAAATAGGGGCAGGAGATGTTGGAGGCAAATTCTTAGTGTCAGACTGACCCTCTGCACCTCCAGACTGTGCCTCTTCTTCATAACCATCATCATCAGAGGCTACTGATACTCTGTCATCAGGCAGTAGGAGTTCCAAAGTGCCAGTGGCAGGATCACCTATTATAACAAGAAAACAACGCACAAAAAAGAAGAGAAATAGAAAAACAATCATTAAATCTATGTTATGTGATGCAGTTATTAAAAATGAACAGATGCTAATGGAATAAATTCAAATAAAATTCAGTTATGCATACATCTACCTTTTTTACACTAATAAGAAAACAGAAGATACATTTACATTGTGCAAATGGTTATGCAATAACAGACCTGAATGTGTCTAGATACAAAAAGAGGAGATGAAACACAGATGATAAGCATTATAAAGCAAATGACACAAGAAACAGAAAATAATTGCCTTTACAGTTGCAGAATAAGACACACCCCATATAAATATTTACTGTCAACTGGACTGCCTCCATTCTGGCCCTCCTTCTCCCTCTGCCTCAGGTTTTATATAATATATATGTATACTCATACACAAACATGTTTTATATATATATATATATATATATATATATATAGCTATAGATATATGTGTGTTTGTGTGTGTATGTATATGTATATATATATATATATATATATGTAAAACACCCAAGCGATAATCCCAAGATAGATGTAACAAGACAAATCCCAACCCAGAGCTACGAGCGTTGCAACTTGTAATAAAAAGCTGATTGTAAAAGAGTTCAAATTCAAGTGACAAAATGCAGATGAAACAGTCAATGGTACTTCCTGATAGACACCCGATTGATAAACCATAAAGCGATGATACGCCAACTAGAAAAACGATGCTGGAATACTGAGTACAAAGTCAATAACTTGGGCACAGACGCACTATTCCTGTTAATTATCAACTTGTAGGGTCATCCACACAGACCACCTGTCGAGCGGTTACAGAAACGCTAGTAAAAAACAATGACTATAGACTCAGTCAACTTGTCACATAAGAACACTATAGCAAAAGCTCTGCGTCGAACAAACACTTCATGCGAGATGCTGAAAACATAAACCATTCGGTTCTATGTTAAAAGTAAAAAGACTCTTTATTTAAGGTAAGCGCTTTCGCGGTGAACCCACCGCTTCATCAGACAAAATAAGAATGAATAATGCACATTTTTATAAGATGCTAAAAACAAGTTAAAAACAAATTATCATACCATTGATGTAGTAATTCCATCTCGTAACAGCGCTAAATTAACGAGTACATCCACCTTACTGAGTATAACCGGAAATTACATCACGGTGAATAAAACCACTACCGGAAAAGAATATTAGATGTCAAAAAATAAAAGTGGTACGCACTTGTAAAATTATACACTGTTCTTCATATAACAAATATGTAATTATTTGTTAAACTATAGAACTAGTCAACCGATCAATGGCAAATACAACATTCAATAAAAACAACGTGATAAAACATTCTAAAAAATCTGAAAACTTAAAACTTATAAAAACTTTGGAACTCTGTTTGACATACGCATAGAAATGAATCTCATATATTATGCACTGTGTAGAAAACCTATTGAAATATGTAACATGCAGAGATGAAAGCAAGGGTCATTGTCCCAAAGTTCCAGCAAGATGTGTGTGACACTAAGTGTGTAAAAGACTGGAGATGAGTAACAAGGCTGTGGAGTAAATGTGTGTCAAATTTTGAAGGAACAGTTAAATAGATGGTAGTAACAATGACTGGAAAAAATATAATAATATTAATAATAATGATAATAATGAGAACTCTGAATGGTCACGATGCCAAACTTGATGTGCAGGTAAAAAGTGAAGCCTTATATAAGGTAGGAATCCAGCAGAAAACAATAACAAGTTGAAAAAATAGCAAAAAATGAGTAGCTGAAGAGCTAAAAAGAAAAAACTGTGCTCAACTAGTATGTGTATCCGATGTAAATAAGTGGATGAGCAAAGAATGTGATATAGACTAGTTAGCTGTCAGAGGAACTGAATGTGTAGATGAATAAAACTATTGGAATTAACGTAATTTCCTATTTTTAAGATGTGGTTTGAGTGAGACAGTGTCGTTAAGACCCATGCCCCTATGTGCACCCAGTCTGAGGATCCATCGGAGTTCCGCATCCTCTGTCCTGTTGGTAAGATTGCCAACTCGTGTAGATGGTAGTTCTATATGTAACACCTGAAACATGAATAAATGAGTCGGACCATGACTAAGCATGTGTCTAGCCAAGGCGCTGCTGTTATCTTGTCTGGAGTGACAATAGTAATGGTCTCTGATCCGTTCTCTTAGTGTACGGTTGGATTTTCCAATGTAATAACAGAAACATGTGTTACAGTATGCTACATATACTATGTTACGACTCATGCAGGATGCATTAGCTCTTAATTCCCAGAGTCTCCCACTTTCCGGATGTCTAAAGTAGTGTGATTCATCTACATAACGACATTGTGCACAATTTCCACATCTCATTGTTCTTTCAAAACCCGTTCTATCCATTTTGCTGGTATCACTTGAGTTCAATATCTGTTTCAGGTTGGACATATTACTGTATGTAAACGTGGGATGAGGTCCAACTATTGCTTGTGTTTTCTCATCACACGTTAGAATATTCCAGTTCCTTGTAACCACATCCTTGAAAATACGGATGTTGGAACTATAGGGTACGATCAGGTGTTCAAACTCCATCTTGTTATTTATTCTATCCTTGTTATATGAATTCCCTGAAAAATAGGGTTGAGCTCTGTCATTCCTAAGTTCATCTATATTGGAATACACAGATTTTATTTCATCCGTGCTATACCCCCTGTCAATTAGACCAGTATGTAGCACTTCAAGTTCTGTCTTGTACTGGGCATTCTGACTAGATAGTCGTGAAAGGCGCATTGCCTGTCCCTTAATCACATTCCGAAAGACCTGTGGATTGTGCATGCTACATCTATGTAAAAAAGAAGCCTTGTAGCATGTTTTCCTGTGAACTCTGGTACTAAATTGTCCATTTTCTAGTTCTATCCGTACATCCAGGAAATCAAGCGATTCCTTGGAATAATTCAGAGTGAATTTAATGAAATCTGTAGCCTCATTTAACTGTGAGTGGAATTCCAATAGACTCTGTACGGATCCTTTCCAAAGAAAAAAGAGATCATCAACGAATCTCTTAAAGAATAGTATTTCCTCCACATTCTGAATGTATCTCCCTTCAAATTCAGCCATAACCAAGTTGGCGTAGCTATTGGCACAACTGGTGCCCATAGCTACGCCACTGGTTTGTCTGTAGCAAATGTCATTGAAAATGAAGATATTGTTTTCCAGAACCATCTCCATGAAAAAACAGAGGAGATCTATCCTTTGTTGTGTAAGTTGAGTATTTCTGGTCAGGAAGGATTTAAGAAAAGATATCCCCTTATCATTTGGGATACATGTGAATAGCGAGACCACATCCAAGGTAACCAAAATTAAATTCTCATGTGTGGGTATCGTATTAGCTGTATCATAAAGACTCCTCAGAAATTGCTCAGTATCTCTCAGGACTGGAGGATAGTTGGCAAGGTACTTCTTAAGTTGGTTGTCCAGATAAATGGATAATGGTTCCGTCATCCAACCTGATCCGGAGACAATAGGTCTAAGTTCCGGAGTGTACAAGTTTTTATGAATTTTAGGAAGTCCACTTATGGTGGGTATTAAGGGAAACTCCACCTCGAGGTATGAATGAAGGTCTGGGTCAATAAGACCTAACTTCTTGCACTCTTCAAGGGAATTATTCAATCTGTCTTGCATGTTAGAGACATCATCAAACGAGATTATTTCATATGACCCACTCATTAAAAGTTCTCTCATTTTGAGACAATAGTATTCTTTGTCCAGAACGACAATAGGTCCTCCTTTATCTGCCGCTTTCACAATTATATCAGTATTCTGTCTCAATTTTAACAGAGCTTGATTCTCTTGATTTGTTAAATTATTCCTTGTATGGCACGGTCGTGATAATGCTTCATATAGCTGAGATTCCACTACTTTAATAAAAGTTTCATGGTTTGGTTGTAGATGTGGTGTGAATGTACTTCTTTTCTTAAAACCCATACAGGAATCAAAATCAGTATTAACCTGGTTTGGGCCAAACATCAGTCTAAGTGAGATTTTCCGGATGAATAACCTCACTGAAAGAAGTGCTTGACTGATATCCAAACTGTTAGTGGGTATAAAAGATAACCCCTTATTCAAAACATTGATTTCATCCTTGGACAGAGTGTATTTAGATATGTTGTGCACCAACGATGCCGAATCTCCTATGTTCTGGACTTGTGCACAATGCATATTGGTCGTGTTTGTTAAAGACTCGAATTCCAAAATTTCTGTAATGTTCGTTGTACTTGTGGAGGATCTTTTCTCTTTGCTCCATAGCTGTTGTCCATGTCCAACGATCGTTTCCTGTTCCCTCTGATGGGAAGTGGAAAACCCGAGTTGTTGTGTCCATCCAACTGGATCTTCCTTCTCACGGCTCCTGCAAGTGTAGTGCTAGAGTCCCCAACATTCCTGGGTCTATTTGAATGAGTTGTAGGGTTCAAGGTATCTTCCTCATTTGGTGTTACATACACAGAGTTATTACCATCAGGTGAGGTTATAGAATCAGATACTGCATTTCTGTTTCCAGAATCACTCGAGCCTGTTGGAAAGATAGGTTCCATGCCATTTGTTTTTAATATATCCTGTTCATTCAATGGGACAAATTCCTCTCTGTTATTTAATGGTCTACGGGTTGGTGCTGAATTACCTTTGAATTGGTCAGTTACACCTGTAGTACGTCTCAAGTTGTCTGTTGTAAGTGGTCTTGCATTTGAACCAGTATCTCTATGGGTCACTGGGCCTGAGGCCAATCGTTGGTCATTTGTATGGGTTCTAGGCCATACAAATACATTATTGTTCGCAAAATCATGGAAATCTCTGGCCATTTTCTTTCTTTTATTATTAAAAAGATTTCTTTCATATCTATTTAATTTCTCCATCGTATCTTGTAAATAGATTTCAATCTCCTCTGGACCACACTGTTCAATTAATCTATTCTGTATATCAAATGCATTGTCTTTTGCATCATTCTCCATCGGTTGAAAAAAATTAATCAATAATTTTATATATTCATTGCTTGCATGTATATTAATCTGTTGCCATGCAGCTAACAGTTTGGGATATGTATTCCCATAGGTGGGCATCGTGAGAATGCGAAGGCCCCTTGGAATAATCTTGTGGTTCAAGCATGCTTCCATGTGGAAGCGTTGAGCAGTTAGTCTTTTTATTCTATAAAGTTCATTCTCAAAATCCCTTTTAAGGTCTTTGATTAAATTTTCATTACGTTTGTCATTAGTAGAGACTGTATCATCAATGGGGTCAATCACCTCAAACAGAGGATTGACGCTGTCTTCAAAAAAATGTCTTAACTTAATATTCACAGAGTCTCTTACCTTCTCTGTAGATGTTGATTCATGCGTAGCTCCTTCCATATCGCAAAGAATTAAATGTAAAACACCCAAGCGATAATCCCAAGATAGATGTAACAGAACAAATCCCAACCCAGAGCTACAAGTGTTGCAACTTGTAATGAAAATCAAGCTGATTGTAAAACAATTCAAATTCAAGTGACAAAATGCAAATAAAACAGTCAATGGTGCTTCCAAATAAACACCCGAATTGATAAACCATAAAGCGATGATACGCCAACTAACAAGACGATGCTGGAATACTGAGGACAAAGTCAATAACTTGAGCACAAACGCACTATTCCTGTTAATTATCAACTTGTAGGGTCATCCACACAGACCACCTGTCGAGCGGTTACAGAAACGCTAGTAAAAAACGATAACTGTAAACTCAATCAACTTGTCATATAGGATCACTGTAGCAAACGCTCTGCGTCGAACAAACACTTCATGCGAAATACTGAAAGCATAAACCATTCGGTTCTATGTTAAAAATAAAAAGACTCTTTATTTAAGGTAAGCGCTTTCGCGGTGTACCCACCGCTTCATCAGACAAAATAAGAATGAATAATACACATTTTTATGTGATGTTAAAATCAAGTTAAAAACAAATTATCATACCATTGGTTTGGGAATTCCATCTCGTAACAGCGCTAAATTAACGAGTACATCCACCTTACTGAGTATAACCGGAAATTACGTCACGGTGAATAAAACCACTACCGGATAAGAATATTAGATATCAAAAGATAAAAGTGGTAAGCACTTGTAAAACTTTACACTATTCTTCATATAACAAATATATAACTTATTGTTAAACTATGGAGCTAATCAGCAGATCAATGGCAATTACAACATTCAATAAAAGCATCGTAATAAAACATTCTAAAAAATCTGAAAACTTAAAACTTATAAAAACTTTGGAACTCTGTTTGACATACGCATAGAAATGAATCTCATATATTATGCACTGTGTAGAAAACCTATTGAAATATGTAACATGCAGAGATGAAAGCAAGGGTCATTGTCCCAAAGTTCCAGCAAGATGTGTGTGACACTAAGTGTGTAAAAGACTGGAGATGAGTAACAAGGCTGTGGAGTAAATGTGTGTCAAATTTTGAAGGAACAGTTAAATAGATGGTAGTAACAATGACTGGAAAAAATATAATAATATTAATAATAATGATAATAATGAGAACTCTGAATGGTCACGATGCCAAACTTGATGTGCAGGTAAAAAGTGAAGCCTTATATAAGGCAGGAATCCAGCAGAAAACAATATCAAGTTGAAAAAATAGCAAAAAATGAGTAGCTGAAGAGCTAAAAAGAAAAAACTGTGCTCAACTAGTGTGTGTATCCGGTGTGAATAAGTGGATGAGCAGAGGATATGATGTAGACTAGTTAACTGTCAAAAGAACTGAATGTGAAGATGAATGAAACTATTGAAATTAACGTAATTTCCTATTTTTGAGATGTGGTTTAAGTGAAACAGTGTCGTTAAGGCCAATGCCCCTGTGTGCACCCAGTCTGAGGATCCATCGGAGTTCCGCATCCTCTGTCCTGTTAGTTAGATTGCCAACTCGTGTAGATGGTAATTCTACGTGAAGCACCTGGAACATGAATAAATGAGTTGGACCATGACTAAGCATGTGTCTCGCTAAGGCGCTGCTGTTATCTTGTCTGGAGTGACAGTAGTAGTGGTCTCTAATCCGTTCTCTTAATGTACGGTTCGATTTCCCAATGTAATAACAGAAACATGTGTTACAGTATGCTACGTAAACTATGTTACGACTCATACAGGATGCATTCACTCTCAGTTCCCAAAGTCTCCCACTTTCCGGGTGTCTAAAGTAGTGTGACTCATCCACATAACGACATTGTGCACAGTTTCCACATCTCACTGTTCTTTCAAAGCCCGTTCTGTCCATTTTGCTGGTATCACTTGAGTTCAATATTTGTTTCAGATTGGACATGTTACTGTATGTGAACATGGGATGAGGTCCAACTATTGCTTGTGTTTTCTCATCACACGTCAAAATATTCCAGTTCCTTGTTATCACATCCTTGAAAGTGCGGATATTGGAACTATAGGGTACGATCAAGTGTTCAAACTCCATCTTGTTATTTATTCTGTCCTTGCTATATGAATTCTCTGAAAAATATGGTTGAGCTCTGTCGTTCCTGAGTTCATCCATGTTGGAATACACAGATTTTATTTCATCTGTGCTATACCCCCTGTCAACTAGACCTGTGTGTAACACTTCAAGTTCCGTCTTATACTGAGCATTCTGACTAGATAGTCGTGAAAGACGCATTGCCTGTCCCTTAATCACATTCCGAAAGACCTGTGGATTGTGCATGCTACGTCTATGTAGAAAAGAGGCCTTGTAGCATGTTTTCCTGTGGACTCTGGTGCTAAATTGTCCATGCTCTAGTTCTATCCGCACATCCAGGAAATCAAGTGATTCCTTGGAGTAGTTCAGGGTAAATTTAATGAAATCTGTAGCCTCATTTAACCGTGAGTGGAATTCCAATAGACTCTGTACGGAACCTTTCCAAAGGAAAAAGAGATCATCGACGAATCTCTTAAAGAATAGTATTTCCTCCACATTCTGAATATATCTCCCTTCAAATTCAGCCATGACCAAGTTGGCGTAGCTGTTGGCACAACTGGTGCCCATAGCTACGCCACTGGTTTGTCTGTAACACATGTCATTGAAGATGAAGATATTATTTTCCAGGACCATCTCCATGAAAAGACAGAGAAGGTCTACCCTTTGTTGTGTAAGTTGAGTGTTCCTAGTCAAGAAGGATTTAAGAAAGGATATCCCCTTGTCATTTGGGATACACGTAAAGAGCGACACCACATCCATGGTAACCAGAATTAAGTTCTCATGTGTGGGTATGGTATTGGCTGTATCATAGAGACTCCTCAGAAATTGCTCGGTATCTCTCAGAACTGGAGGATAATTGGCAAGGTACTTCTTAAGTTGGTTGTCCAAATAAATGGATAACGGTTCCGTCAACCAACCTGATCCGGAAACAATAGGTCTGAGTTCCGGAGTGTGTATGTTCTTATGAATTTTGGGAAGTCCACTTATGGTGGGTATTAAGGGAAACTCCACCTCAAGGTATGAATAAAGGTCTGGGTCAATAAGACCTAAGCTCCTACACTCTTGAAGGGAATTGTTCAATCTGTCTTGTATAATAGAAATATCATCGAAAGAGATTAATTCATATGACCCACTCATTAAGAGTTCTCTCATTTTGAGACAATAGTATTCTTTGTCCAGAACGACAATGGGTCCTCCTTTATCTGCCGCTTTCACAATTATATCGGTATTTTGTCTCAATTTTAACAGAGCCTGATTCTCTTGATTTGTTAAGTTATTCCTTGTATGGCATGGTCGTGATAATGCTTCATATAGCTGAGATTCTACTACTTTAATGAAAGTTTCATGATTTGGTTGTAGATGTGGTGTGAATGTACTCCTTTTCTTAAAACCCATACAGGAATCAAAGTCAGTATTAACCTGGTTTGGGCCAAACATCAGTCTGAGTGAGATTTTCCTGATGAATAACCTCACTGAAAGAAGTGCTTGGCTGATATCCAGATTATTAGAGGGTATAAAAGATAGCCCCTTATTCAAAACATTAATTTCATCCTTGGACAGAATATATTTAGATATGTTATGCACCAACATTGCACATCAAGTTTGGCATCGTGACCATTCAGAGTTCTCATTATTATCATTATTATTAATATTATTATATTTTTTCCAGTCATTGTTACTACCATCTATTTAACTGTTCCTTCAAAATTTGACACACATTTACTCCACAGCCTTGTTACTCATCTCCAGTCTTTTACACACTTAGTGTCACACACATCTTGCTGGAACTTTGGGACAATGACCCTTGCTTTCATCTCTGCATGTTACATATTTCAATAGGTTTTCTACACAGTGCATAATATATGAGATTCATTTCTATGCGTATGTCAAACAGAGTTCCAAAGTTTTTATAAGTTTTAAGTTTTCAGATTTTTTAGAATGTTTTATCACGTTGTTTTTATTGAATGTTGTATTTGCCATTGATCGGTTGACTAGTTCTATAGTTTAACAAATAATTACATATTTGTTATATGAAGAACAGTGTATAATTTTACAAGTGCGTACCACTTTTATTTTTTTGACATCTAATATTCTTTTCCGGTAGTGGTTTTATTCACCGTGATGTAATTTCCGGTTATACTCAGTAAGGTGGATGTACTCGTTAATTTAGCGCTGTTACGAGATGGAATTACTACATCAATGGTATGATAATTTGTTTTTAACTTGTTTTTAGCATCTTATAAAAATGTGCATTATTCATTCTTATTTTGTCTGATGAAGCGGTGGGTTCACCATGGCAGCTTACCTTAAATAAAGAGTCTTTTTACTTTTAACATAGAACCGAATGGTTTATGTTTTCAGCATCTCGCATGAAGTGTTTGTTCGACGCAGAGCTTTTGCTATAGTGTTCTTATGTGACAAGTTGACTGAGTCTATAGTCATTGTTTTTTACTAGCGTTTCTGTAACCGCTCGACAAGTGGTCTGTGTGGATGACCCTACAAGTTGATAATTAACAGGAATAGTGCGTCTGTGCCCAAGTTATTGACTTTGTACTCAGTATTCCAGCATCGTTTTTCTAGTTGGCGTATCATCGCTTTATGGTTTATCAATCGGGTGTCTATCAGGAAGCACCATTGACTGTTTTATTTGCATTTTGTCACTTGAATTTGAACTGTTTTACAATCAGCTTGATTTCTATTACAAGTTGCAACACTTGTAGCTCTGGGTTGGGATTTGTTCTGTTATATATATATATATATATATATATATATGTGTGTGTGTGTGTGTGTGTGTGTGTGTGTGTGTGTGTCTATATATATATATATATATATATATATATATATACATTGATATATATATATATAGACAATGACAGTAATTTAATTTTATAGCATACTTGGAATTTCTGCAGTAGACACTCTTTGGTTGTTGTCTACGTCAGCCCCAACATTGAGGTTTCTGTGAGAACCCTGTACTGAGCTGTGTGTATCACTGACAGTGGACAGGAACTCCTCTGTTTTTGTCAATGGTGGCTTGGTAATAGGACCAGCCCCCATAGCCATATGTTCACAGGAAATTGCAGATGCACAATGTCTGGCTGCTATAATCATATCAGCAGCCCTATGTCTTATTTTGGAATATGTATGTCCATGACCTCCCCCTATGTTCACATTGTTGACCACCTGCTCCCAGATATGGTCATGGGAGGACTTGTCACCCTTGACTCATTCTAAGAGGAATGACCCATGGCAATATAATGCCTGAATGATTACATCATTCTCAGCATCAGTGTATGGCAGTTTATTTGGTGCAGATGTCTTGGGTTCCATATCCTGCATGAGAGGAAACATTACAGGAAAGAAAAAAAATACACAAATTAAACAAAATTTATTGTTAAACCCCTCAAAAAATCTGTGAACGTATCCATCTATCACAGAAAAAAATACATGAAAAAAGAAGGTTCCATATGAGTAAACACAACCCCCAACCCCCCAACCACAAAAGAAAGAAAGAACTTGATAATAAATTCATAGATAAACAAACATTTCTGTCACTCTGTAGTACATTGCTGCATTAACAAAAATAATGTACATCTGTCAAGGAAAAATAGTTAATTTTTGGTGTGATACCTACTTCCACGGAGGGCAGACAGATTGATTTGAACCTTGACATAATTGTCTGTGCTAGTAATGCAAAAAACTCATGAACTTGATAATAAGTAATACAACAATCTTCTGAACAAAGTGGTCAGCTTCCAAGCTTGAAATTCAAATTAAAGTGACAGCATTATGTAGAAAAATTCTGCAGGATCAAGAAATAACTGCGATATACATGCCTATGCCAACAACTACTAAAAACAATGCAGGCAGTAAAACAATACTTATATTGTTAAATGCAATACATAACTAAGGTTAAATACATCAGTTTTCACATAACAACAACCTACTTTTGCAGCAAGTCAGTTGTGAAAATAGAAAAACGTTTTCAAAGGAAATAAAAATACCAAGCTCTCTGGATACAAACAGTCTCCCCTACTGTGATACAAGTTCCTTACCTACAAGATTACTTTTATATAGTGCAGATTCAGCCCTCTCAGCATTGTGAGTATGCAAATTAGGTGTAAACATACCAGCATTTGTGAATTCCAAAATCTGCGCTAAGTGCAGGGAATGTAAACATGGGGTAAGGACCTACACAATTGCTTGCATATGTCCTACCTCTCCAAGGCAAAGCATAAGAAGTATTACCTGTTAAGTGCTTGTAAGTGTGAATGATTTGTCTGACTGCAGCATCAATCAAGTTTTCACAGTCAGTCCTTCTTAATGTACAATTTCTGCCTCTGAGTTCATCATTTCTGCAGTTTTAAGGAAGTAGATTACTCACTGAAACATATATCAACTGCAAGGCAAATCACATAAGAGAAACATAGATAAGGGAATGTTGTTCACAAAATAAAAAAAAAGAAAAGAACTGCATTCTTCAAAATTTTACTTTATATTGTGTGAGAAAAATTATCTCTCCTGCTGTCAGTATTATAGACATCTACACATCTAACTACAAATTATACAAAACAACGTTCAGAACTTGGTTCTGTTGCATCTTTAATATCAAATGATACTATGCCAAATCTTGAGTATATGCAACCTCATTTCTATCTTAACAGTGTAAGTATGTGTATATGTATAGCACATGCTGATAAGATTCTCTAGTGTGTCTTGGGAATGCCCTGCTCTCCTGGGGTTCTAATCCAGAGATGGTGGTGCTTCTGTAAACATGATGTTTTAAGGGGAATATGTTCATTTTGCAAGACAATAAAGTTGAGGAAATATCAGAACTATAAAATGTAACTAGAAAAAGAAAATATAAAATAAAGAAAATATAAAAGAAAACTCAGCTTATGATTATAACCAGTTCTAACAAAAACACTAACAGTCAATTCACTATCTACTCCACAAATGCTACTCTAATTGCTCCGGTGGCACAGGCTAAGCTATTGGGAATAACCATAGACTCTCACCTAAAATTTGATAGTCATCTCAACTTAACTATTAAAAAAGTACATGCCAAACTGGGGTCGCTCTACCGTATCAAACCATTTCTTACCAACAACACAAGATCAGCCGTTGCTCGCTTCCAACTTCTATCCACCCTACTCTATGCATCTCCCATTCTGACTAATCTCAACAAAACTGAACTAAGCAAAATGGAAGCCTGCTATAACAGAATTGCCTGCTTTGCTGCAAATTGCTCATATAGAACTCATCACTGTACTGCTTTGAAACAGCTCCACTAGCTTGAACTGCCCAACCTCCTACTCCTAACCTACAATCATCTCTGCCTCTGTCATTCTATTACCTCCCCAGTAAGTGTTCTGCCCTCATAAACCTCATCACTCAGCCAAAAGGCCTCTTAGATCATCAAGCAAACTATTACTAGAAGTCACCAACAGCTACAATAGCTTTGAAGATGCACTATATAGTAGTTCAGTGGCTAAAAAAATGGAACTCTGTCCCTACTAGCATTCAAAACACATCATCCAAAGCCTCCTTTAAAGACCTCATCAGGCAACATCTCAAGCAAAGTTGGCAGTGCCATGATTGCTCCCCAGGCTAGTGAAAGTGGATAACATATACATACTAAATTTAGAGCACTTGATAATAGTTTTCAGTCTTACTCACAAACACTGGCTAATCTACAATGTATGTAATGTACCTGTATACTATGTATGTATTCTACCTATGTTCCAATTTTCAGCTATACACCACAACTCTATTAATTACCTTTATTTTTAAAAATTAATATTTTTTTGTTTGTTCTCTCCACTGTAACTGTTTATGTGCCACATACCACTGTAAAAACATGTCTCTTGTAATTTGTGTGTATACTGATCATGTCTAAATAACTAAATGTGTCTGCAATTTTTCTTTGTGGAGCTTTTCTCCCCAGGCTTCTGCTGAAAAAGGGCCTTTTTGGCTCATTCAGACACCCCCGGTTAACACATGTAAAATAATAAATAATAAATAAATAATCTACTTGATTCATAATGTTTCCTCTATTTCAGCATTTTTTTCTTTTCTGTTCATAATTTGCACACTGTTTGGCATTGAGTATTGTGAACTAGCAGCAGTCCCTAATGGTGAACTGCAGCTTAGTTCTTAAGGAAAAAAGTGAGAAATTTAATTTGGCTTTTGTTTCTGTAGTGCAAACAAGCCTGGTGCCAGAGCGCAGACATCAGCACTCTGGATGGTACAATGTGAATAAATTCTACCTGTTAGGTAAGCATATCTGTGGCAAAATGTATATGTGAGGTGAGTGTAGAAAAATAAAACAGTTGTTACAGGGTTCAAATCCAGTTTATAGAAATGTTTTCATGACTGGATTCAAAATAACCCTTGACACCGAATGCTGTATATGAAATGAACATACTTAAGTGTATGAAACATGCTAAATACCTTGCTTGTAGTCTATCTGAATGTATGGTGTATAGGGGTGCTTATTGTAAACTCACCCTTTCTCAATACTAATAATAATATGTGATATGGATGTTGTAAGATATGATTTTTTACAGTGTATTTACACAGTAGTAGTAACATGAGTAGTGTGGACTTATGTGTCATAAATGATGGATAAATTATCCATATGTCACAAATTGTCATTATCTAACTTATGCAATATATTGAAAACTTTGATGTCATGAGCAATTGCAAGTACTGTTAAAAGAATGACCTCATGTTATTGTCTGTGTGTCCCCTTTTTGAGCAATTGCCATTACATGAAATCCTAATTATGTGCAACCTGAATGGTACTTGTGATGTTGCAAGCAGATGTGAAAAGGGTGACAGTGTCATGCTAATACTATAACAGCTTTGTTCCTTGCTACAAATATTCATTAAATGTGTTAATTTGGTACTTTATTTAATTTTTTTTTTTTTACTACAAGTATGCCTTTTGCATTTGCACCCTGCTTAGCAGCCTCCAAGTGCAGTTCTCTTCTTAAGGAAAAAAATGAAAAATTGAATTTGACCTGCCTTTTCTACAGCAAACAAGCTCAGTGCTTTTGTGTGGATGTTGGAACACTGGATAGTGCTCAGGGAATAAATTCCACCTGTCAGCCCTGTGGCACAAAGATAAGTGAAATGAGCTTAAAGAAAGAGGGCAACAGATGCAGGGTTTGAATCCATTTGACAAGTACTTTTACAGACTGTGTCAGAATGCCATTTGTCACAACATTTTTGATTAGAAATGTCACAATAAAAGCACGAGTGTCATAACTATGCTCAATGCAACAAAAATGTCATTACTGCTTTTTATAGAGGCCAAAGATAATGTGTGTAAAGTATGTTAAACATGCCAGTGATGATATATAATATAGAATGCACAGGTATATGTATGATATGCACAATATTTGTGTTCTAATTATTGTGTTTTGTGAAGTATGTATGTAACGTAACCCAGCATGTCTTAGGTTATGCAACTGCATTCATTAGAAATGTGTTGACAAAGGCAAACACTGCCTTTTACATAAAATGCTGTCCCATGATTAAGTAAAGTTACACACATACAGGCATATCTTATGTATTTCTCTGTCCAGTCTTTAATTAATATACATGTAATTACCACATTAAAAAGTATTTTCTTTCTTGGGCAGTGACAGTTAATGACCAAAGTTTATTATTTTATCCTTTTTTCTCGTGTTCACTTCCCAGGTGGTACTACTCAGTTTTACTGACCCATCACCTGTCTTTACTATGGCATTAATTAGCCAGCCCAATCAGTTATCCTTCATGCTTTCAAATATCTATTTTTTCTATTGCATACTGTACAGCTGAGGCAGAGATAGCAGAAAACTGTGAGGAACATAGGAAAGGCTAGCTCATTTCTGAGAAGCACAGGGTAAGTATTTATCAAGTCTGAATGCGGGGCAGAGAAGTATTTTCAGCCCTTTACTGTATGTAATCTTCAGCAGGTGTACCTTAACTTTAATACTAAGCATACATGCCTGTTCCAGTACATCTTAGTGATAGCATTAAGTAATGAGTACATCAGATAAACTGTATGTGAGTTCACTACTCACAAACACACACTAGATTTATTTTTCAGGATATTAGTTAGAAGATAGTAACTGCAATATTGCATGACCGGGTTATAATGCCTTCCACACATTCAGACCACAAACTGAAAGTGCGAGAACTAAAGGAAGTGGAATATCAATATTCATCAAAGATAAATACACCTCTAGATTGGTTAAACAAAACAATTCCCTTGAACTAATCCAGGTCCAACTGATTGTAGGTGAGACCTCTCTCCAAGTTATTGTCAGTTATAGGACCCCCTCCATGAACCAGGATACCCACACTGCATATTTGGATCTACTTGAATCACTCAAGATACAACCAAACACCTTAGTTTTAGGTGACTTTAACTACCCATCCATAGACTGGGTAAATTATACATGTACTAACACACTTGCCTAAAAGTTCTTGGACTTCATCAACTTCAGTGCCCTGGACCAGTTGGTTCACACCCTCACAAGGGGCCTGAACATTCTGGATCTGGTGCTCACTAGCCTGTGTTATCTTTGTACCACCCCATATGTGTGGCCCTCCCTAATGGGTTCTGATCATAAATCAGTCTCATTATAAGTAACAATAACATCTGACCTCCCATTCGCAGCGACTAGACTAAAAGACTTATCCAAAGCCAATTACAACCTAATACATGACGGCATTAATAGCTTCATAGCTCCTGCCCTCACTGATGACATGGGCACCTATACTAGGATTTACACCAATGCTTTGTATAAGCATCTATACAAAAGTATTGACTCAGCCATACCTGATAGGATCAAAACAAGATCCTTAAGAAAGAACAACCCTGCCTGGTGGACACCCGCCATTAACAGGTTATACAATAAGACAAAGAAATTGCCATCCAGCAGCAGGAAGGAATGGTCTCTGAACTGGGAGTATTCCCTCCTCAGCTTAAACAAGCAAATAAGACACCTTGTAAAGCATTCTAAAGCTAACTACGAATCCAAATTAACCTCCTTCATTAAGAATAACCATAAGGCCTTTTTTAGCTATATCAGAAACCTTAAAGGAAAAAAAAACAGATCTACACAGAACTGGTTGTTAATAGCACCAGAAATACTGAACCCACAGAAATAGCCAACCTGCTAGCTGATAGGTTCAGTGCAAATTTCTCCCCCTGTCCCTGCCACATATCCCCCAAAGCATTTCTACCACCTTCCCTCCAGCTAGTATCGCCAAGGAGCAGATTGTAAATGCTCTCCAAAGCCAAAAACACAGCCTCTATGGGACCTGATAATATCCCAGGCTGCATTCTAAATGGATTAAAAACAGGAACTAGCTGCATCACTGGGTACCATTTTTAACCACAGTTAAGCACTGGTTTTGTACCTGCTGAATGGAAAAAAGCAACCATCATCCCATTACATAAAGGAGGCACCTTCACAGACCCTGGCATCTATAGACCCATAAGCCTGACCAGCCTAATCTGCAAGGCTATGGAAAGAATAATCATGGACCTTATCAACAAAGATATAGCAGATCACCAAATCCTTAACCTGACTCAGTTTGGCTTCATTATAGGGAGATCCTACCTCTTGAATTTGGTTAACTTCTTTGAGACAGTCACCAAAGCCCTAAATAAAGGCAAATCCATGCATACAGCCTACTTTGACCTGACCAAGGCCTTTGACACTATTCTCCACTCAGGCATCATTGATAAATTAACTCAACCGGAGATCAACCTGTATATTGTCAGGTGGGTTGCAAACTGGCTTACTGACAGAATGCACACAGTCAAAATAGGTGACTCTACCTCCACCAGCAGACACATAACCAGTGGTGTTCTGCAGGGATCTGTGCTAGGGCCCCTATTGCTTGGAATCTACTTTTCAGATCTACAGGCTAAAACTAAAGGCCTATGGGTGACAACGTTTGCTGATGATTGCGAACTGGGTGCAGTCATTGAATCCACAAACAATACCAAAAACAGGAGTGCAGATAACTTGGAGAGTAACCACGAACTTGCTTCAGACCAGTTAAAATGAATTTTTTATTATTCCACCACCAATGCACATACACCATTAATTGAATCCACAAACAATGTCAACATTCTACAAGAAGGACTTACACCGACAAACGACTGGTGCCAAAAGTCATGGTCTAAAACTCAATGAAAAAATGCATTGTCATCCTCTTCAGCAAGTGTGATGTCCCTTCAGATTACCGCATTAATAGCAACACCCTAAGCATGCAATCAGTGGTGAGAAATTTGGGCACACAGGTTGACAGCAACCTTTCCTTTGACCACCACATTTCCACAGTGTTAAAAAAGGTTTCTAAGTCACTAACCTCATAATTAAGGGAATTGCATCAAGAATAAAAGAGGTTATGACCCCCCCTTGTACTTCTCACTCATCAGGTCAGTAATAGAGTACAATACTACTTTTGGTATGTACTATATTAGGCACCTGCAGCAACTGGAAAGACCTCAAAGGTTTCTTACAAAGAAAATTCAGGGTCTTCAGCATATGTCATAAGTTGACAGACTGAAATCACTGTAACTATACTCTGTGTTTTCCATACTACTCAGAGGTGAACTCTGCCTTACATATAAAGCAATCTCAGATCCTGCTCTAATGGAAATGCTGCACATTCGTAAGTCAAATGGTATAAGATACACCTGCTCTAGGGAACTCAGCCTAGTATGTGACATCAACAGGATTTTCTGCAGAGGCAGATATGTCTCACAGAGGTTACCCCTCCTCTGGAACAAACTTCCAGTTCAGGTGAAACAAAGCCCCTCGCTGACCCTATTTAAGCATATTTTGGATGATTGGATGCAAATCTTCAAATTCACCCTGGGAGTTTCACCTGTGTCCATCCTGGACAGGGGCAGTAGTTGTTGTTGACTTAGTTCTGCTTAATACTTTGATATTTTTGGGAACAGAGGTGTACTTGGCTAAGCTTGTAAGGGCCCTAGAGCCATTAGCCTAGTAACCTCCTATGATCCTATGACATTAGCAATTAAAGTTTGGCAAATGCAGTTATTACCTTAGAAAGCAGATATCTGATTAAACACAGTGAAATACATGATTCTATTAGTCAATATTATACCATTGCTCATGACACATTAATGCCTTCCCATTATATCTAGATGTGTCCAAGGTGTATTTATATATTTCTCATATTAGTTAACAAAGTGAAATAATAAAGTATTCCATTGATCTAATTTTTTTTTATTTTCCCCCACCCTATCTCTTTCTTATATATATATATATATATATATATATATATATATATATATATATATATATATATATATATATATATATATATACACACATATATATATATATATATATATATATATATATATATGCATGTGTGTGTGTGTGTGTGTGAGTGTTCATGGGTTCATAGGTTGGTACTAGGCTATCAGCCCTAGGGCCTTTACAAGCCTAGCCATACCAATTCACTGGCTATTTCTTCCCACAGTATTTACCTCCCTGGACCCCTGTCTAGCAGGGCGAGTGACGTGATCCCCGGGGTAAAGTTCCTATATCCCATCCAGTCATCAAGGTTCCTTTTGAAGAGGGCCAAAGAGGTGCTCTGCTTGACATGTATGGGCAGACTATTCCAGAGTCTGGGGAGTCTCTGGGTCAGGAACATATCCCTCCAGCATGTTTTGTTCATTGTGATGACAAGGTCTTCAATACATTGCTGCTGAAAAAAAATGACCATCAGCACAAGAAGGTAGACTGACCACTGCAGTTTGACCTTCCATACGTCCACAGGTGGCTGTGGTGGCACTACCACAGGCAGCCCAGACACCCAGCACATCTGGGTCACAACCTGTCAGCATTGTCTCCACAACTCTCTTCTTATTTGCTACACCTGCATCAGGTAGCTCTACCCTGGCTGCTGGTGTAGTGGTACCATCCAAGAGCTGTAGTAGTAGTTGATTAGGCAATTTTGTCACCAATCAGGAGCTGTCAGGGCTGGTGGAGCACATTATGGGGGGGGGGTCTCAGTGCCTGAATTGGCAGGGTTGAAAAGGGTCCTGTGTCATATTGCCAAAATGATGCCACATCAGGCACTGATGTATGTCCTGTATGTCTGCGTCTGCTACCTAACCTACCCTACCTAACACTCCCTCTCATCCCTAATTACCTTCCCCAGCATTCCTCTCTCTCCACAAAAAATAAAACAAATAAAAAAATGGGGACCTGTCCAACTAGAAAATTATGCATAATACATAGCTGTCCACTTCACCTTTGTGTCATCTTGACACACATGATTTGATCTAATTGGCTAAACAACATTATGCCGTTGTCTTTACTCATCCCCAGCATGGTGACTCTCCCAAGTCATGAAATTGTATATACAATTCTACATTTATTTTGTGAAGAAGTGGATAGCTATGGTGCTTTCCAACCACCCTCCTGCAAATTCCTGTATTCTTTGCCTTGTGTCATACCCTCTGCTTGCCATCCCCATTTTTCCCACTATCCTATCAACCCCTTTTTCACATGTTTAATCTGGTCAAAAATATAATAATACACAGCACACATGACCATAAATGGCCCATCAAAAAACCTTAAAATGTTTTTCCTCAGCATTTGTGTTGAGGTTGGCATCACATGCCAATGGTGAGTGAAGGTAAATGCCATTTAACTTTCTATAGCAAAAGCTGAAGAATTTAATTAAATCCACAGTGGTCCAGTTACTTTTCCACAAATGTGTTTAAATTTACTGCACTATTGGAATACAGACTAGCGGCACTGCTCTGAAACAGTTACTGTAACAGTTGTTAGGCCACTGGATGTAGTTTACTAGAAGTTTCTGTGTGGCATGTTGAGATAATTTCCCTGTCAGTAGCTTGGTATTTTTGCACAGTGTCATGAGTTCAATTACAGCTGTATGTCAGATTATTATTTAATGACATCTTAAATTCCTGTCATATGGTTAACCACAAGCATCAGTGTTTATCTTCCTTTACAACATTTCATTAACATACCATTTGGAAAGTACAGCAACAAAGCATCATTCCATCCTCAAAGTGGAGACTTTTTTAATAAACTACCCTCATCCTGCTTATGTCTTTCTGCTGGTTGTATCTACTACCCCTTCCTGCTTGCTATAGAAAGCACTTTATTGTTCAGAGAATACACCATACAGATGGTCCTACATGTCCCAAAGAAATAGTGTTGTTATTTTTCTCTCCATCTCTCTCTCTCTCTGTCTCCCTAGTTATCCATTCTGCTTGAGTAAGTTGCCACTGTCCTTCAACTGTGTGATTTAAAGTGTATGAACTAGGAACTTCTTTGTGGTGTGATGAACTAATGCTGAGATGCATAGACAAATTTCTCCATACTTTCAAGGGCTCTAATGTAGGCATTAGCCAAGTGTTACTAACTGTTTTCAGTACACTATTTTATGTGTACCTGTTGCCTACATATTGTTATCAGCCAGCATTCTCTTGCTTATGTCATATGCTACTTGGTCCCTGCCTCCCTCTCCCCCATCTGTGTATCTTCTCCCTTCTGTATCATTAGCCTTCCTCCTCTGCATTTGCAGTCTGGCACTGAGCACAAATTGTAACTTAAGTTAAATGTAAGTACAGAGCTTATAGTAAAATGTGAGTTTTTGCCTTTGGCCACACTACTCTGGTGTCCTTCACACTGCTGTACTTAGCTGTGTATAGTCATGCTAATCTTGTGCTGAACAAGTTGTAGAGTTGAATGTTCAGTATACAGTGTCATGAGGATAATGAACAGTAATGCATACATTTTTTCTGCAATCTAATGTCATACTGGAACTTCAAAAATCAGAACTTCCTATGTAGTGTGGTTAGATAATACTTAGGTCTATGCATTCTTTGGGATACTTTCTAAGTTCAAATCCAGATGTATGCCAACATTTTTGAATGTTTTGTATGATTCCTGTGATGCAACTGCTGGCTACATATTTTCTTAGCAAAACAGTGTCCTGCTGCTGTATTTATGTGTTGCTCCCTGTTGTGAATGCTGTCTTGTACAGATCTTGCCTGAATAATTTTGATAATAAAGCAAACTGTAACACAACACAAATATTTGCAGAAATTAATGATAAAATAATCTCTTAGTATGTCTGTATATCTGTATGTGTATTCCTGTCACCAACTGTCCACCTTTTCCCGTACCTTTTGTGTCATCAAATAAACCTCCTTGATTCAAAACTGTTTCCATATGCCATGGTTCCACCAGCAGTAACATGCTTGGTACCTCATTTCATAATACACCTGTAGCATACATATAAGGATTAAAGAACTGCAACTGTTATGACAAATGAGTAAATCATGATACCTGAAACATGACAGTAACACATATCTGTATTCCATCAGATTAAGACATGGTTTATGTGCATACTGCTTATTTGTGCGAAGATCTGCACAGAGCATCATAGACTACAGTAAACTCTCAGTTAACCAGTACCCATGGGGACTGGTATTTGCTGCATAACTGTAGTTTCTGGTTGCTTACTATTAAAATAGGCCTGGCTAATACTGTACACTATACTATTTGTTTGGTTTGACTTGTTCTTAGGTTGGGGAGAGAGGGAATGTATTCCTATCATCCTTTTTAAAACTCTAAAACTCTAAAAAACATAAGCTATGTTTCTGCAGGGGGGAAACAGAAAGTGCAACACATGAAAACGGTACTGTATTTCTTTGATTTTTTTTTCTGGTTGCTTGAGAGTTCTGGTTGCTTGAGTTCCTGTTAACTGTGAGTTTAGTGTACTACTAATTTGCATTCTAAGTTCAACAGCTTAAGGTATGATTACGCATGTGCTAATACTTTACCATCAGTAATACAAGTCAGCTTGCAGTTCTAAGCTTTAGACAGAAAGTAAAAAAAATATTTACAACAAATAATTCCTTTATTAGGTTGTCCAACTTCTGTATGCCTTTAGTGAATTTTGAAAGTACAGTATCTGGATTTCAGAGTGATGTTGACTCAGTTAAGTCAGTCCGTTAATGTGTGTCTGCACTCCAATGGATGCACTTGCAACTGTGCTACAATGGTGTGCAGCCTTTTCACACATAATACATCACTGTTATTCTGAAGTGCACAGTCATATTTAGGAAGTATCTGTTTGAATTGTCAATATACATTGTGCAAGCATGAGACAAGACAAGTGACAGTGACACTACAAATGTTTACTATTTCCATGCAATCATTCCAGAATGAACTGGCAGGAATGGTTGCTTGATAATACACTGTTTTACAGTTGTGATTGTCACTGACATCCTAAACTGTGAAACAGGTACGTATCCCTCACAGTAACTCAACGTATATGAATGATAGTATATAAATCTTTGCAGAGAAGTATGTCATTACATGGGACAAGCAGTGCTGTTATTATGTTGGTCTGTCCACATGCATGTATTTGTTCCAAAACCTGTGATGTACAGTACAAGATGTTCCAAACACTGAAATTTTAATAAGGACAGATGTTAATTTTCACATTGTTAAAGTCAGACTTCTCCTGTGGTGCTTGTTGCTAATGCTGTGTTCTCTAGATTGTGAAACTAGTTAGGTAGGTGTTTTAAATCTGACAGTGATTGTGGCTAATACTGTGTTGTTTTGATTGTATTACCTTGATAGGTAGGAGGTTCAAATCTTACAGTGGGAGAACTTGTGTGCATATATTCAAAGTCAGGTATGTATAGCTTCCTGCAGAGGTGTACTGTATCATCTTCTAGTTAGTTGAAGATTTTAACAAGGGAGAGGATGCCTCATCCCCTTATACCTCTTTTATCACAAACATCTTCTCTGCATCACACTGATGAGGTCATCACTTAAAAAATGTACTCAGTACCCTTATAACTCAGGCTTCTCCTATGGTGCTTGTGGCTAATTATGTGTTCTTTAGATTGTGTAATTAGTTAGGTAGGGGGGGGTTCCACTCCGCCACTGGTTATCTAATATGACTGTGCATGCTGCCATATACAGTTGTGTCTGTAACAGCACAAACTTCCACTTAGAAAACATATTTTTACTGGTAGAGAACTACCCTATAAATTTGTATTAAGCCTCAGGCAATACTCAACTTTAGAAACACAATGCTTACTTCATGCTATCAAAAACTAACTGCATCAGAATGGTCATATAAGTTATCCTGTGGTGTGGCTGTTAGTGCTGTACTCTTTAGACTGTGTAAGTACAGAGGAAGGAGGTTTGAATCCAGATGTGATGGACTACCGTATGTGGGTATTTGTTGTGATGTGAAAAAAAAGCTTTCAATGCATGTAGCTATGTAGTGTAACTGTCCACTTCAACCACCTTCATACCTTTTTAGAAGAACATCAGTGTGTGAAAGAATGGTGATATCATATATTCAAATGTGCACTGTCACAATTGTAAAACATTTCATGTGGCATGTACAATTCAGGCAGTGTTCTATTCCTTATGATCTTATGTAGTTTGTTCAAATCCAGCCATTACTCCATAAACTTTTGTCAGTATGTCTGTGACTGTGCATGTAGGTAGCAATGTTGTCACCCTGATATCTGATGTGTACATGTATGGCTGGGGTTTCCTATTACAATTATTTATGCTCATTTTTCACAAACTTCCACTATTTTGTAAAAATCAGCTTGCTTATCTTTAAAAAGAAGCAAAATGTACCTGCTGTAAAGACAATGGTTGAATCATACCTGGTTACTGAGTTCATCTCTCATCAATGACTACAGTTCATACCTTTAAACTGTCCAGATTTTTGCAGAATTTCCAGATTTTTGTCTCTTATTTTTTGTCTGTTCCTCATAAAATTGTGTTGTTTGACAAGTCACAGAGGATTAAAGTCACTAAATACTGAAAGACATTTGAGTTTCAGACTTTACATCTTTCAGAAAATCCATACTAATGCAAAACCTGTTATTCTACCAACTTTAAGTTTTAAGAGCAATATTTAAACTCTGTCCCTATTTTTGACCTTTGTCTGCCATTATTATTGGCTTTGTCCAAATTTCTTGTGCAGAGAGGTTGAGGGGTATGCCACAGTTGTCTAATCTATTAAACAATCTCCTACTCAGTTGTTTTCTCACTCCCATATTAATTTATCAAACTCTGTCGTGGATATGTCATCTCTTACTATATTAGTATACTAGTACATGTTGTTACTGTTTGCAGTGTTTTTCCACAAATAATGTTTTACTGTTGTTTTCTCTTACGACCCTATTTATTTTTCAAATGCTGTCGTTGTCATAGCATTATTTTTTGTATCACTATATTATTATAGTTTGTTTCTGCTTGCTGGATTGTTCTCACATGCATGATTTGCTATATGATGTACTGTTCATTGGAAACATGTTTTACTGGTCACATTATTACTGTAGTTTATATGTGTCTTTTGCTATATGGCCCAGGTTGGTTGAAAATTGTCCTGTGTCTAGTCCACCTACCCTGTAAGCAAAGGTAAATAAATGCAACAGTAAGTAAAGTTCAACATGTTGTATGGCATTGCATGATAATATCAGCACTACAATCTGTCCATTTTTATATTACAAGCACATTTTATATATTATAATGGTATATTGCAAGCTGGTCTTTATTTAGAAGAATGTGTTTCTGTATACTATAAGATGATGACTTCATGCAGTTTTGATAACTAAAATGGTTAAGTGATATACCATAAATCATGTAACAACAAACTTTTTACTATATACTAAAAAATGGAGTAAAGCAGATAACCAAACACTGCAGCAGATGTCCATAATACAGTTGATCACTTCTCCAAATTAAAAGAATAATATAAATATTTTTTTTAGAAACTGGCCAAGTGACAACAGATTTCAGTACTAAAGAGTATGGCAAAGTAACAACAATTTGAGAAAATAAACATTTTGCATAATAAGATAAGAATAAATGGTATGTAAGCTGGAAGATATAATTACTCAATAGTTCAAATTTAGTGCCTGCAGCAACTGTAGCCTAAAATAAGCTATATCAAACTATTCAGAAACTGAACTTTAAAATAATAATAAAACAAGTATTTAATGTGTTAAAAAAAAGTAATAATGATTAGCTCACCAGGGCCATTGACCTGATTTAATAAATTCATTATCAGTAATGAATAACAGAACATAAACCACATTATGTAATATTCATTAGTACATAACATATGCCAAGTTCAGTATCCTCAATTTTATCTAAATATTATTGCTGACATCACCTAGCTTACCTTTATAGCATAAAACAGGACATGAATTTACATGGAATTCCACAAACTAAACAGGTCAATGGAACCCATAGATAAGTGAAATAAAAAAACATGTTAACAAGATACCAAATTAATGAGGCTTTAATACAAAAGAATATTCCAGAAATTATCAGAATTTGAACATGCGCTATGAAAAGCATTTCTAAACTTAGGCTTTACTTCACATTCATTCTTATTCCAGAACATTTATTCTTGTTTTACATATACAAGTGCTCTTACAGATTGTAGCCCAGGTTCTACTATAACTTTATCTGACAGTTTTGATATGATAGATATACACAGTTCTCAGTGCTGGTATATAATTAATATACATGATGCATTTTTGGGAGATACATTTAGAGATGGATACGTCATTTCTTAGCCAGGTTTCAGTGATCTGTACATCAGGCCTTACAGGCATTATCCTTGCTGGTATGTAATATCTATTTATTATTATTTATGCTATAGATACTGTGTGTGTGTGTGTGTGTGTGTGTGTGTGTGTGTGTGTGTGTGTGTGTGCGTGTGTGCGTGTGTGCGTGTGAGTGTGTGTGTGTGTGTGTGTGTGTGTGTGTGTGTGTGTGTGTGTGTGTGTGTGTGTGCCTTTGTGTTGGAGAAGTCACTGGAGATTATGCTTGTAGGGTAGGAATGACAGACATATAATGGAAACACATAACAAAAATGAAGTTTGTTTTTAAGGAAATATTGAAAATAATAGGTGTGAAATCAACTCAACAAAAAAAAAAAACTAGAAATTCACATTTTATTAATAATAATATTACATATATTTTCAGAATGTAATACTGTAAAACCTCTATGCAGGTTGAAGACAGCTATGACTTCAACTTCAGTGAAGGTTTAGGTGTGGCTGAGTCTTGTTGGAAATGAGTTAATGAACAGTATCTGATGGAAGTAATCAAAAAGAATATTTACACCCATGGCTTATTTTCTAATTTGAAGGTTTAAAAAATGAAAAGGAATATATTTTTGAGTACATCTGGATACAATGGTAGGAACAGGTAAGGCAAGAGTTTTTTTTTTATTAAATGTAATACTTCACCTTTTGAAATTGTGTTAATATTATAAAAATAAATATTGGAAAAGTGTTGTCCATTTTAAATGCTCTGTGATACAGAAATGAATGTCATTTTGTTGCAGAAATCATGAATTTTAATCCAACCTGTATAAACTGTAAACTGTGTGAACAGGTATCTAAACAAAGAGAAGTTACATTTTTTGCTTATCTAAGGGCATTCATATAAGCTACATTAGGGACCTGAATAACAGATTGTGCTGCAATGTTATGACAGAAATAGATATAATAAAAATAATAACAATTCAGTAAATTTTTAAAAACAATATTAAAAATAACTTGTTAGGGAATGCAGAAACATCAAATTTAAATTCTGGATATGCCAAATAATATATCTCCCAAACTGAGTACAATGGTCATTATGGCTATCACCTCATGCTGTATGTCACAATACTGTTATCTACCGTTTGTGTGTCACAATGTCTTATCTCTTGAGGTTATATTTTGCAATGCAGGAAAACAAGCTTACCTCAGTTTGATATTATCAGCATTAAAGATGTTCCAGTGTGGTTATTACAAATGCTGGTCACCCCGAGGTTTGCACATTGCCACTGAGTCTACATGATTTTGGAATTCTGGGTAATTGTGACATAAAAAAATCCTTTCAGATTTTTGTAAAACTGCAAATTTCCCATTCTCTTACACTGTTTTAGAAACAAGCATTGTGTTGCTAAACACACAGTTACCTTTGGAAATGCAACTTTTAAATCACCTTTTAAATGTGGTACTTAAGACAAATTGTATTGTTTCCAGGACTGTTCTATTTTCTGGCCATATCATTTTATAACAATATAAAGGAAATGCAAAACTTGGAATGCAATACTTTTAGAAAATAATATTGATTCTAATAAAGTTTTGCAATTAAAATAAAATGTAAATCTATTATTTTCTGCAGTTTTTCTAACCTTACAAAATTCTTTGCAATTGACATAATACACTTTGGTTGTGTTCTAAACTATCAGTTTATTAATAAAGCATGTATAAAACTATATAAAACAGCTTCAGTCTCATCCAGACATCAACATTTGATTTGATAAATCCGACAAGACTGCACTGGAGACAATATGCCATAAATTAAGTGAAACCACACTGAGTCAGGAAACACTGCTTTATAAACTGTTCTCACAACATCCCACACTTACACTCCTTCATTCCAACATACATAAAATACTATTATAATTCTCAAATAACAGTAATAACTATTTATATCAATTGCTAACTGAATTTGTCAGAATACTTTTTCCTTTCCTTTTATCAAATGTGCTCTTGCCATTTACATATGCCACCTTAACACTTACTATCATCTTGAAGCTCTTCTTGACAAGGCTGATGCCCAGCCTACCCCACTTTTAAAGGCTCACTGTTTAACTTTGTTTCTATGATGGTTTATAACTAGTAGTCATATGGCTTTGTTTGTATGTTTTAGCAAATTTCTATTTTGACTTTTTTGGATTTTTGATGTTGTGCTTCCTACTTATGTTGCTGTTACTCTACAGTCAGCAATTAGTCCCTACTCACATTGTCTTCTTCTCCAAAATATAGCTAGTAGCACATCCCTTTCCTCGGTCATGATCTATAAATTCCGGAATGCGCATATTAATTAGTTTCCACTTTCCTTTAACACTAAATTTCATTCCTTCAAAGATTACCAGCTCAGTGCTAAACTGCAGTTCTTTATGAAGCTCATCAGACCTGACATGGAAATGTCTGAACCACTCTGTGGTGATTAACTTCACCTTCTGAGAAGCCTTACTCTACCTATGACCAGGTACTAGCACATCAATAAGGAAATTTGTGCAAGAGGTACATGAAGAAGTGCTGTTTAATTTATTAAAGCTAATAATGCCCTCTCCTGTTTATTTCAGGACTCTTCATATATTCCAAAAAGCTGTGGTTGGACCTTCCAAGAACCAATTTGAATTTGTATCCAGTGGAAATTATTGCAAATAAATAAATAAAAGATTTAAGTGTTTTTGTTCTATTATACTTAGAACTTCATCAGAACTACAGACACTGACTCCATTTTGGTTTAAATAACCAGTGTAATCAAATGACAAATGAAATCACATGACACATAAAGCCTCCCAAAGCCATTCTTAAAGTGACAGTCACCTCAAAAAATGCTAAAATATCAGAACTGGTTACAATTCAAATCATATAAAAATATATGACAACTTGTTTGTGATGTTAAAATAAAACCACGGTAAAAATAAAACAATTCATAAGTAGTTAGTTGAAGACAATGAGTTACAAGTTTAATGCTTTTAATTGTAAGACACTGTTAACAGAAATATATTCATTTAATTATGGGGCCTGAGAGGCATTTAATAAAAACTGCCAGTGCAATTCATGGTATTCCAGCCTTTTCTCCCACTTTTCACCTCTCTCAGAAATCTGCATCTTTTCCAAAATAAAAAAGAAACATTTTTTTTAAGGCAGTGTACATCTTTGAATGTTTACTTAGGGCATTTTTGATCACCATTTTTTAATGTATAGGTGTGTTTCTAAATCCTAGTTTGTTCTACACACACGGTCTTCACTACATAAAAAACAGGGCATATAAAGCAACAGGCAAGGTAAACTACCCCTTTTGTTGTATCTACCCATAAAAAATAAAGTTTTTGAATAAAAGGCAATGGTGATGTTTATACTGTCATAAATAAATCTACATTGTGTGCAAGCCTCACACTTGTACATCCCTTTATTTTTGTCGGTGTTTCCTGTCACTTGACTGGTTCCTTTTTAAAATATCCCTTTAACATTCATATTGCATTGAAAGATGAAAGCAGGTGCTTCACCTAGTTTTTGAGTTAGACCAGTGGGACCAAACACCCCCAACCAATTTTTGCAAAAAATCTACTTCACCTCACTTATACTGTAGTTAAATATAAGGATCATGGCATTAGATCACTGGTTGCTCATAGCGTTGTTTAATACCCCAAGCTCAAAAGATTATAAATAGTCTAAGATTGGATTATAATTGGTTGTTAAGACTACTTTAATGGCTATGTTATTCACTAATTCGGTAGGATAAGACCTTTCCAAAAATAGTATCTTACATTTGTCCAGTTCTAAGAGTAACTAGCTATCATTGGATACCAGTCTGAATTGCCTCACCATATGCCCTTTTACTAAACTCTTTCTGCATCCAAGGGTGGTTACATGAGTAATGCAGGTAAACCAATGGAAAAAAGTTGACTTAATAAAAAGTGGTTGATTACTATCCATTGCATGCTATGTTTTTCGAAACTATGACATCAAATAACTAATGTTCATTGTAGACTCTAGATTTCTATCACAGACAGTTAGTGTGTCTTGAATCTTGCCTTCTCATTTTTTATTAAGTTTGGAAGCAAAATCTTGAAGAAAGAAAAAAATCCAGAAACATTCTGCTAGGAAAGAATAAAAAAAAAAAAAAACACTGTCATCTTGGAATGTTCTTTGAAAGAATTATCATTGGTTAAACTGTCAAGATTGTGAGTGCAGACAAAGTTTCCCAATGTCTATATGTAAAAAACAACAGGTCATTTGTAAAACAATAAGTTTAACAACATTTTTTACATAGGAATATATGTTGTATTGACTGTCACGTGCATTTTCTGTACTTTTAAATGGGAATGCACTTTTGTTATTAACATTCAAAAAATGTAAACATTCTAAACTGTTTCTGGCAAATTCTAAGTGGCACTATAAAAGCATCATTTTGTAAGAGTCTAAGCAATTCAGCTGGAAGTAGATAATTTCCAGCAGCCTTAATATTGACAAAGTTTTCAAGTGCCCATTTAATTTCACTGACCAGGATGTCTGGATTTAGATCAGAGTTCATAGCATTGTATGTATCAGGGATGATAGGGTCCTTTTATATACTTCAATATATTCTTGTCCCCACTTTTTATTTTTATACATTCTACTTCTAAAAGATCACTCCCATGTTTGTCTTTCTTCATGCCCGTATTACCTGGAAGTTTCCCTTAAACTGACAATCATCTTGAAGTACTTTATTGTTTTTCCTATTCTGTTACTTTTTCCATTACTTTGCACCGCTCATTTAAACGTCTCATTATTTCATCTTGCTATTCTCAGAAACTCTACATTGACTTTGACATATTTTCCCCACATTTATACTAGAATTTGCAAATTCTGTGTTTTTATACTGTCCTGCAATATAAATATAAATCTGGCCTATTGCTAACTTATTTGAGAAATACGTACTTTGGACACAATGCAGATGTATTAAAATGAATTTTAAATATAAAGCTGAAAATACACATAGGCTGCATTATTAGCTCATCTAAGGTATTACTAGGTTTGCATATTAAAGAATCCTCTGTGTAGAATAACATATGTCATTATATGTATTATCATTTTATAGTAATGGGGTAAATTATTTGTGAAAATGAATGAAATTATTTACACAAGTGAAAAGGGGAAAAGCTTCAGTTGTATGAGACAAAAACCCATAAAAAATGAGTATAAGCACATTTGGTTATAAGTTCATTTCATCAGCTTCATTGTCAATGAAAATGCAAAGAATGCCTGACCACCATATTACTAAAGAATCAAACCACTTTATTGCAAACAAAAAATGTTATTCAAATAGGTCAGGGAATTTTAAACTTGCTCCATTGAGATATAATAATATGTGTTACTTAGCATAGCTAATGTATATTTACATACAGGACTAGGCCAATATTTAATACAATTCTTGACTTATGATAAATATAATTACAATTATTATTGAGTGTTTTCTTTTTTTTTTGGGGGGGGGGGGTATTTTGGTTACCTGAAGCTGAACATTTGCTACTCACAGGGGGCTTGCCTTGTCCACTGGGGACACAGAACCCAACTAGCCTCCCCTGGAATAACTCTGACCCATGTTTGGGGACAATGAGAAAATCAGGATACCCTGGGGTATCATCATCATACTGCTGTCAAGGAGGGTTTTGCCACTCTGCCCTATGTCTCCATGCATGTTTGGCCATGCAAGGGAAGGAGACATATAATGGACTGCTGTGCTGGTTGTTCCTCATGTCTGTGAGTGATGTTGTCAGTAAATAACTCTACTTCTTAACCCTGAAGTATGGGGGGTAGACTTCATCAGCAAAATAGTACTACTCCAGTGTATACATCTCTCTCCCACCCCCAGGAGAGATGAGCAAGCTAAGTTCCTTCACTCCTCCCCCTCCATGCCTGGTTCCTCTAGTGCTCAGGCTGTTGTTCAAAGCATGGTCACCCGGGTCTTAGTCAGGGCTCCATCCCGCTGTGCCACAGAACAAGGCCAAAATTATTATTATTATTATTATTATTATTATTATTATTATTATTATTATTATTATTATTATTATTATTATTATTATTATTATTGTTACTATTATTAGGCAGCCATGGTGGTGCAGTGGTTAGGATTGTTGCCTCACAGCAAGAGGTTTTCTGGTTCAATCCTCGGCTGTGGTGCCTTCTGTGCGGAGTCTGTATGTCCTCCCTGTGGTCGCATGGGTTTTCTCCTGATGCTCCGGTTTCCTCCCACATCCCAAAGACATGCTGTAGGTGGATAGGACACTCTAAATTGGCCCTAGACGTGAGTGCGTGCATGTGCGTGCCTTCTGTGGAAGGTTGGGCACCGGGCTGGCAACTCAACACTGTAAAAACTGTACTGCCAATCATGAGTGAACAGGTGATCTGCTGTGGTGACCCCTAACCAAGAAAAGCCGAAAGAAGAAGAAGATTATTATTATTATTATTATTACTAGACTTCTAATTAGTTATCAAATGAAAGAGATATATCTTTACATTATAAGCTAAGTCTTTCTGCAGATTCTATTTTTATAAACAAATGGACTAAACAAATGTATCTTGAAGACATACAGTAATATAATAATGATAGCTCAGTGCTATATTTTATGTGTTAATCAAACATGCATAATATCCATAATGGAACTGATCAGATTCTTATACTTTATTCTTTTCAAAATCTACTTAAAAATGAAAAGAACTTTTGTTTTCTTTGTTTTAATTGACAACTATTGTCTATGTTTTTCACTAGAAATAATCATAACTCTCAATCTCTAAGTGCAAGAAGTCTAAATAAAGCTAAAATGATGGGGAAACAAAGGAACAAATTATAAATATTGCTCTTATAAAATTAGAAAGTAGCTAGAATAATAGGTTTTACATTAACATGCATTTTATGAAGGATACGAAGTCTGAAACACAAATATATGTCATTATTTAATTACTTCAGTTCTCTGTAATTCGCCAGAAAGACACACATTGATTGAGCAGCAGACAAAAAATATAAGGCAAAATTCTGGACAGGCTGAAAAAATCTGGACAGCTGAAAAGTCTGGAAATAATAATTGACAAAGTAGCAGGCATATGGAGAATTTCACCATTTTTTAAAAAAGTCAAACAATTCAAGCCTTGCTTGAAGAAGCAAAACTAAGACCTGGGGATTCAATAAACTCTGGGCAAGATTTGCAGGAAGCCTACACAGAGTTTATGTGTTTGTGTGGTGAGCATCAGGAGATTCAATAAACTCTATCCAGGATTTGCACGAAGCCTACACATAGTTTACGCATTTCTGTGGTGAGCAGTAGCACTAATTACATATTCATACTGCACACTGTGGTTATCGTAAACAAGTACGGTTTCTTGGTTAGCAACAGTGTTGCCATCCAGGAAACCATGTAAAGCAACAAGGACAGCAGCAGACATGTAGACCTGTTTAACTATGGGCAAACTAGGTCTGCGGAATGCCACAATGATTACCAGGGTTAATAATATAGCAATGTATATGGTCCAAACACATTGCATGAAAGTGTTTACAGTACTGGGTATTGTGAAATACCATTTCAGGCATACTGAAAAAAGTTGTGTAAATGATCCATAAAGGTACATGGACTGCCATTTAAAGTAAATAGTCAGGGAAAGCGTGTGTATTGAATTGAGACAGACAGGTGAATTGTAGGAATGAATACAGGGAAAGAGGAAAGGTGAAACATATTAATGTACAGCAGATGAAGGCATGTAAATGACAGTTGTAGCAGGAGCACTTATCACACATTGACATGATACAGTATGGATTGCACAGTGAAAATGTGTATTATGTGACTGTCACACAAGGTGACATAACAATGGAGAAGATGTCTTTGTGATATAAGCATCCTGACAAGAACAATGGATAGGACATCTATCAGGGATGTTATATACAACAGGGATTAGCTGCATATTGTGAAGTTGTGTAAAATGAGTTTCCTGAATATGACTGTAATGTCAGCAGATATCTCCACCAAGTGGGACACATAGTTACTGGCTCATGGACAACAGTAAAGAGAAGCATGCACAATCTTGGACAATATCAGAATAATACCACTGGTAATCCCATGTCTCTGACATATGTGATTGTGAGTGATCATAGATGGTTCTACATGAACACACTTACACAACTATTATGAGATGTCAGCAATCTATGAGGGTAATCAAGCATGCCATCCTGACACTGTAACATCTACTGGAGGAATTAGGAGGGACACTGCTACACATGTGACATTATGATCAATCCAGACTAGTTGACAGGTGTGCATGTCCTATATATGGCACAATCCACACTGTCATGAATGTAACCCATGCAGTCACTGTTGTCAATCAGCTATGTATGTATTGCGTGCATCAGTGGAATAGGTATCACACATGCATCTGGTATAACACCTTGATGGGGTTCCGTACCACCAGACAGTAATATTTATGCAACATGAAAAATAATAAGATGTGTTGGAGCTCACTGTAGCAAAAGTGGTACATGAAGAAGGGTGTATTAGCCTCTGCTTAACATACAAGGCCATGTCAAACCCAGAGCTGTTGGACATGCTACACTTAAAGCAATCCCAATCCCTCAGAGCCACACGCTCCAGGGATCTAAACCTTGTCATCACAATAAACAAAACATGCTGGAGGGATAGGTTCCTGACCCAGAGACTCCCCAGTCTCTGGATTAGACTGCCCATACATGTCAAGCAGAGCGCCTCTTTGGCCCCCTTCAAAAGGAACCTTGATGACTGGATGGGAGAAAGGAAATTCACCCTGGGAATCACGTCAGTCACCCTGCTAGACAGGGGTCCAGGGAAGTAAATAGTGTGGGAAGAAATAGCCAGGGAATTGTTATGGCTAGGCTTGTATAGGCTCTAGGGCCGATAGCCTAGTACCAACCTATGAACCTATGAACCTAAGTTATTGGTGTGATGAAGGCTGAGAACTATGGAAGTATTATGGCCTTTGATATGGTCAAGAGTTATATTACATAAAAGGGAATAGTCACCACTGTGGGCACATGTTGGTGGACGTCCCTTATACCATCTACCTCAGTAACCAGGCCACATACCACTTGGACTGCTTATAGAGGTGTGATGTCTACATTATTACTGGGTTGTGCATTTGTTTTCATAATATACCTCCCTGGATATGAAGAGATACATGACAGAACTGTCAGATTATGTGTCCCAAGCCGTGGTATGATCCTAGCCCTAAGCAGCATTCTACTTTAACCCAGGATGATGCCACAATATAAATAAAATTGATGGACTTCAACAATTAGTTTAGCTTCTGGTGTCAAGTCCATGAGGATCCAGTATCTCTCAACCTGGGCTTACATAGCTGACAAGCCATGCTGCTTTGCCTGAGATGGCCTGAACCTGTGTCTTCTAGGCTGACAGATGCTGGCAAAGGCACTTGCCTCCCCATAGTGCTTTTGTTAGGCACTGTGAAAGCAACACAAATTCTGACATAACAAAATTACAGGAGGTAAACTCAAAGTTCTGCTGCTTAATGCTAAGAGTCTAAACATGAAGCTGCACTGGAGGAAATGGCCAGTCTGCTAGCTGACAGATTTGATGCAAACTTCACCACCCTGGCCCCAACAGCCACACCCCAAAGCATACTTGACACCAGTCCCCTACCTAGTATCAGGTCATATCTGCACTCTCTGAGGCAAAAAACCTCAATAGCACCAGATAACATCCCAGGTTTCTTACTATGCAATCTAAAACAGGTCCTAGTGGACGAAATTAGCATCTTCTCTAACCATTGTCTGAGAACTGTCTCTGTTCCAGCAGAGTGGAAAACAGTAGCAATAATCCTCTTGCACAAAGGGGGGCCATCAACCAACCCTGGAATCTATAGACCCATAAGTCTATCCAGACTCATCTGCAAGGCCAAGGAAAGAATCATCATTTATAGTATCAGCAAGGACATAAGTGCCCTTCAAACTCTAGACCCAACCCAGTTTGGCTTCATTAAGGGTAGATCATGCTTATTAAACCTAGTAGACTTCTTCAAGAAAGTCACCAAAGTCCTGGATGAAGGTAAGAGTGCATACCGCCTAACATGACCTGGCCAGGGGTTTTAACATAATACCCCACTCAGGTATCACTAAGAAACTCTCCCAACTGGGGATTAACCCTTACATCACTAGATAGTTATCCAATTGGCTCACCAACAGAACCCATACTATCTAAGTTGGTGACTCAAACTGTACCTATTGAGCCGTCACCAGTGGTATACCACAAGGATTTGTGCCGGGCCCTTTACTGTTTGGAATCTCTTTGTCAAAAGTCCAGGCTAAAGTATACAGCCTTTGGCTTACCAAGTTTGTTGATGACTGCAAATTTGGTGCAATCATTGAGTTCACCAATGATGTAAACATATTACAGGAGGGGCTAATACAGACAAATTATTGGTGCCAAAGCCACACGGTCTGAAAATAAATGCAAGAAAGTGCCATTATTTTTGCCTTTTGCAAAGTGGAATTCCCTGCTAATTAAAACTTCAACCACCAAGTTTCCACAGTTGTAAGGAAAGCCCTCCATATTGTGCACCTCATAAATCAGGCCATCCTATCCAGGTCTGAGGATGTTATAACACCACTGTAGTCAACCCTCAACAGAACACTAACAGAACACTAATCAAGTACGATGCTTCCTTTTGCATGTACCTCAGCAGACACCTACAGCAGCTGGAGCTGGAGAGGCCACAGAGGTTTCTCAACAAGAAAATGCAGGACCTACAAACCATGCCATGATGTATGTGGATTGACCGAAAGCCCTGTCACTGTACTCTGTATCATATAGGATGTGGTGACTTCTGCCTGGCCTACAGGCCAGTCTCTGACCCTCCCCAAATGGAAATACTGCACATCCGCAAATCTAATGGCACAAGAGTCACTTGCTGTAGACATCTTAACTCATTCACTCCAATGGAGCTCAGTAAGTTTGCGCTGTAACTTCCAATGAGTGGAGCTTAAGCCTTTTGACAGAATCAAATTATGTCCTCACATTTCAAACAAATGATCATATCTCTGGAACTACAGGCATTACAAAAGAAGTATAAATGGCAAAGTCTTCAGCACAAACTATTTTTACAGTAGTAGTATTCTTTAGGTTCTAGGTCTTAAACTGAATTTTATACATCACAGTAAAACAGTAACTGTTACATTTGTAATATTTTGTAAACAACTTACAATATCTCAGCAACCACTCAAGCTACACACATAGTGTCAGCAGCAATTTATTCAACTAGTTGAAAAGCTTTCATATGAGGCTAAGGAGTTCTGTCTGCATTACTTGTTTTTGAGATAATTTAGAAAAATGTGAAAATTATATCTATATAAATTAATATCATTAAAACAACAGTTAATATATCCAAAAGCAAAAGCCAGCGACAGGCAACCAATTGGCTCATGAAAATAATCCAGCCTTGATCGTAAAACATAAAATAGTACGTTTTATTGTGTGCACAGGTTAGCACTTTCACCAAAGCTTCTTCAGACCTTAAAACCTTCCTTACTAACAAACAAATGCTTATATACTCATCATGTGATTTCATTTCAATTAATCAATTATCTTCCCAATAAGCCAGTACTTCCTAAAGTTTAAAGATACATAGACTAAAATATATAGCAGTATTAGTACATTACTGTACGTCCTAAACTCTTTAAACAGTAAAATAAAGCTTCAGAGCACTATATTAAATACAAAGCAAAACTATCAATAGATGTTAATAAATACCTTATTTACACATATAAAACTCCAAAATACAAGATACTTAGACATTTGACAAGATTCATAGTTATAAATTTTGAAATTTATAAATTTGAATATCATCTCAGCAGTAAACTACTACTATGTCATTGCCATCCATATAACATTGATGCCCTGATGAGCATAAGAAGCTCCGTATCAGGTGAATAATATTCGGAGCTCTTATCATTCATCATATGCACCTACCATCATATTACTTCCTAATAAAAATGCATAGTTTTATTAAATGTATAAAAATATATTACCTCAACCTATATAACCATTTGACTCGTTAAACTGGTTGTCAATATGAGCCTTGGTCCATGTGCAGTGACTTTATACATTCGCATATAAGATTAAGAACCTCCCCATAAAAATGCATAATTTTATCGAAAATATATAAGAGTTATATTGCCTCGGCTTATAAGCTGTTAAAGTCAGTAATTGTCAATATGAGCCATGGTCAATATGCAATAACTTCGTACATTCTCATAAAAGAATTTTTTTAAATAAATACGTCTGTACTATATGATTTTAATTTTAGCATCTTATAAGTAAATTCTATTGTATATGCGTTCCACACATACTGAAATAATAAAATAAAATAAAGTCTCATGCACATGAGCTTTTGTAATCATCTACAAGGTACTATTTTATAAAAAATCTAATAAATTCAACCTTGAAAAAAAAAAAAAATATATATATATACATGCACTATGAGCTGCTAACTAATGCAACTCAAACAAATTTAAATAAAAACATTCATATATAAAAATGACATTCATATATGTAAAGAATGCTTACATATAATAGTAAACAAACTGTGCACAGTTTATAACCACCTAGGTTCTATTTAAACCTGTGGACTAAACAATTCACTACAAGCAATCATAGTGCCACTTCTAAAACAAATACAAAAATCTAGACAACTGTCATCCATCATATTATACTTAAAATCACCTACTCATCGTGGCTTTTTTGCCATCTTATATAAAGAGGGTTAGCACTCTAAATTATATCAGCAGTGATCAAGTCCAAGCCCTATGCACTGAATAGGGTCATGACTAACAAATAGTGCATGCCATAAAATATTGGCATGACACTTTGCAGACTTTCTTTTACTCTGTATAGATAACTCTATAAACTATTATTTAAATATCATATTACAGGGTTCTCAAATAACCCACATCAGCTAAATTACTATAAGTGTACTATAGCTATTATTCATTTATAAGAATATTATTTTAGTCTTTAGATTGTCACTCAAATATTATTACTAAACAATAACTTTGCTTTCCATCTAAATGCAAAGAACTTATCATTTCTCACTATATTAATAATAACTATAGTGTTAAGATTTTACTAGTAATAACATTAACTAACTAAAATAAAAATAGAAAATCTTTTAATATTGCTTCTTGACCTTTACCCTTCTATTCCTGAGGATGGGTTTTATTGTAGCTCTTTCATTCAGGCCTCCAATAATCCAATTGACCTCTTTATTCTCTGTGGCATTTCTTATATTCCCTTCACGTATCCCTGGCTTATACACATCTATTACCTTGAATTTAAAGGTATGTTCTTTACCTTCCATCATTACATGTTTAGCTAATGCGTTGTTCTCATAATTGATTCTTATTTCATATAAATGTTCTCTAATTCTATTTTGAAATTTTCTATCGGTCTTACCAACATAGAACGAAGAGCATTTCTGGCAAATAGCCAGATATACCACATGCATTGTATAGCAATCTGCTGTAACTTTAAAATGATGGTTAATTCCTGTATCTGGATGTGTAAAATCTAAGCTCTGATCAATATAGGGACAGTATTTACACTTTCCACAGGGTATAGTTCCTGAACGGTCATGAATAATAAAATCTTCCTTATGTCTTCATCTGTAGTTAGAACATGCCAATGCTGTTGAGTTATGTTCATTATATATTGATTATTCACTGTGTAAAACATTGGTATTCGTACCTTTTGGTATTCATTACTAAGCGAGATATTCGCATGGCTTGCCCTTTAACTATGTTGTTGAACACATATTGTGGATGCATACTTTGTCTATGAAGTATTGCATTCTTGTAGCATTTCTTTCTATATACACTTGTATTGATGTATGTTCCCATTACTCTTTCAACATATACATCCAGATATTCGACCTTGGTATATGAATAGTAAGATGAAAATTTTAGACATTATATCATTTTATTCATTTTGGAGATACTTTCTAATAAACTTTGTTCCTCTCCTTTCCAAATAAGAAAAACATTGTCTACAAAATGACAATAGAAAATTACATGATTTTTAAACCAAGTCTCTTGAAATAAATGGTCTTCCTCCCATAGCGCTAAAAACATATTGGCGTAGCTGTTGGCACAAGAAGTGCCCATAGCTGCGCCTTCGCGCTGAATATAGATGGTATTGAGGAAGACAAAAACATTGTTCTTTAAAATAATCTCCAAAAAAATACCTATAAGTTGAATGCAGTGTTTAGTTAAATACCTTAATACATATTCTATACCTACTCTTGTGGGTGTGTCAATATTAACAGTTACAACAGTTAATATATCTTTAACTGCACTAGACAGAGGTAAAATATTAATGCAGTTGAGTTTGCCATTCTGTAAGCTTTAAGATGGCATTTTTAAAACCTTGTACATAGCATTGTTTTGGAATTATTGATACAAATATGAACAAACAATATTTTACGCCTAGAGGCATCAGTAGGAGGTAACTGCAGATGCACCTGGAGGTGTCACTCAGATGTAATGAGCTAACCTAGCCTGTGACATTAACAAAACATAGGTCATAGGTTCATAGGTAGGTACTAGGCTATTGGCCCTAGGGCCTATATGTTTTAGAGACAGCTATAGCTGATTTGACATCACCAGAGTCTGGTGAGAGGAAGATGGTAATAGCAGTGTCCAACATGCTGGTGTAAAATGCTTTCCCTAATGTCAAGCAAGTGCACAAATCCACACACACACACACACACACACACACACACACACACACACACACACACACACACACACACACGCACACACACATGAGTTAACTGCAGTGAGAACAGAACCTTACCTATCTAAGTACACTGACTAGAGATCTCCATATTTAACACAAGTGCCGCATCACAAGTATGACTTGGAGAGTGTTAGATAACACTTTATAAGTGATGACATCAGGAGTGTGTCTGGTGAGTTGAAGATGGTAATAACAGTGTGCCATATGCTGGTTTGCAAAATGCTCTCTCTAATGTCAAGCAAGTGCATAAACATACACACACACACACACACACACACACACACACACACACACACACACACGCACACACACGCACACACACACACACACACACACACACACACACACACACACACACACACACACACACCAGTTGACTGCAGCGAGATTAGAACCCCTACATAAGTACATAGACTACAGAACTCAGTACTTTACACAAGATCCATAGCACAAGTCTGACTTTTACAAGGCTGCAGGACAATTTATAGTGGATGACATCATCATTGGATGTTTGAGAGAAGATGTTGGGAGGCCTGCATGAAATGGATGTGTAGACATTTGCAGCTATCAAAATACTGGTACTTCATGAGATTATAGTGGTGACTGCAAGATGCTCAATTATGCTCTACTGACTAGACAGACACATACACCAGATGACTGGAGTGAGAACAAAACCCCTACCTTTTTAAGGCACATGGACTAAAGAATTCAGTACTTTATACAAGCACCACAGCACAAGTCTGACTTTTACAAGGTTGCAGGATAATTTATAGTGGATGACATCATCATTGGATGTTTGAGAGAAGATGTTGGCAAAACTGTCTGAAATGGATAACTAGCAATGAACAAGTGTCAAGATATTAAAGCTCTAGATGTTACAAGATCAATGAGTTTGCAATGTGTAATATTTGCTGTTGTGTTTCCAATGTGCAGGTATACTTTAAGAGACAGCTTTACAAACTATATGGAAACAGCTGTCCACATTACTCCAACTATTGGAAAATCTGAATGTGTATAATCATTATAAAGATGTGCATGGTATATAAGAAAGCATTTGTTATTTATTTATGTAGTATAGTTGATATAATTGTGAAAAAGTACTGAGAGACCAAGTTTGCAGTGCATGAGGGGAAGGTAACAGATGGCTGCAGTGTAAATATGTGTTCTTCTTTAAAAGTGCCTTCCTGTTTGTGTTTTTTACATCTACTGTCATAGGATGAAGACTAAATGGACAGTAAACATAAGTAATACATGCTAATTTGCACTTTCAGTAGTGCACTGCTGAGCAGCTGGTTTGTGCAATCGATGGCAAAGTGTTTGTGAATGCAAGATACACATTTCTACTGCGTTGCACTTAGTTAAGTGGTGAACAAACATGAGCCATATTGATAAAATTATGAGAGTTCTGAGTACTGAGTGTATGGAATACACCTGCTGCTTAGCTGACTCTATGGCAGCAAGTGTAAATGTGTTGACACATTTGTTTTGGAGCCCAGATAATATAGAGTTTGAATCCAGGTGTACTGAATAGCTTTAATTGCATATTTATACTGCAATGAAATAATTCTTTACCTGACATTCACTGTGAGTTATAGGTTCATAGGTTCATAGGTAGGTACTAGGCTATCTGCCTGAAGGCATTTATAAGCCTAGCCAGAATGTGTTGACTTTCGCCACCCCCTTAGATTAGTTCTCTGTACCTCTGTCCAGCAGATCCACTGAAGTGATCCCTGGGGTAATCTTTCTGTTTCCCATCCACTCATCAAGGTTTCTCTTGAAGAGTGTTAGTGAGGAGCTCTGCCTAATGTAGATTGGAATATTGTTCCAAAGCATGGGAAGTCTCTGGGACAAGAATCTATCCCTCCAGTATGGCCTATTTATTGTTGTGGTGAGGTTTAGATCCCTAGAATGTGTGGCTTGATGGGATATAGTTATCATTAGGTGGAGCATGTCCATCAATTCTGGGTTGGGCATGGCCTTGTATGTCAGGCAGAGATCACCTCTGAGTAGGCGGTATGCAACCGAGTACAGCTGGAGTTTCTTCAGTCAAGCTGCATAGGGCATCTGTTTGAGGGCAGTGATCCTCTTGGTGAGGTACTTCTGTGGTCTTTCCAGCTGTTTCAGGTGTCTTGTAAGGTACATCCCAAATGGGGCATTGTATTCTGTGATGGGTCTGATAAGTGATGAGTAGAGGGGCACAATGACCTCTTTTGATCTGGATGCGAACCCTTTTGTGATTAGGTGGGCCACACAGAAGGATTTTCTAACCACTTTGGGAATGTGATTATAAAAGGAGAGATTACTATTGACTTGGGTCCCCAGATCCCTAAATATCTTCTGTATTTAGGGGACTACCACCTATGTAGTAGCTTGTGGGTACTTTGTTTTTTCCAAAGGGGATGACTATGCACTTTTTGACATTTAGCTTGAGGCCATGATTTTGACACCAGGTATCCATCTCAGTGAGACCCTTTTGGAGGATGTCTGTGTCAGCCAGAGAGTCAATTATATCCCCTAGTTTGCAGTCGTCTGCGAACTTGGTCAGCCATAGTCATCCTGTGCTTGCTTGTACCTTTGAGAAGTATATGCCAAACAGAAGGGGTCCTAGGACCGAGCTGTGGGGAATGTCACTTGTAACCGGTTTAGAGTCGGACCTAGCACCTGCAACTCTCACCATGTGGGTTTTGTCCATGAGCCAGTTGGCAACTCATCTTGTGATGTAGGGGGTTTATGTTCAGGCTGGTGAGCTTGTCTATAATACCAGAATGGGGAATGGTGTCAAAGGCCTTTGTGAGGTCTAGATAGGCTGTGTGTACCACCTTTCCCTCATCTACTGCCTTGCTAACTGTCTCAAAGAAGTCCACCAGGTTTAAGAGGCATGATCTGCCCTTAACAAATTCAAACTGGGTAGGTTCCAGTGTTTGGAGGTTCCCAATGTCTCTGTTAATGAGTTCCATGATGATGCGCTCCATAGCCTTGCAGACCAAGCTAGTCAGGCTTATAGGGTGATAGTTCCCAGGGTCTGTTGTGGCTCCACCTTTGTGGAGCAGAATAACCATTGCTGTGCCCCACTCTATGGGTACGTAGCCTGTGGAGAGGCTGAGTTTGAACAGTGTGTTTAAGTGAGGGGTTAGTTCATCTTTGAGCTCATGTAGGATGCAGCCTGGGACACCATCCAGTCCCATTGATGCTGTGTTTTGGCTTTTGAGAGGGCTGTTTTAACCTGAGTGTATGTGATTTCAGGGGCTCTACATTCTTCTGGTATGGTTATTGGCCCTTTTGGGGGTGAGAGGGGTGAAGTTTGCACTGAACCTGTCTGCCAGGATGTTGGTGATATTGTCAGTTCAGTGTATTTTGTGCCATTCTGCACTAACTCCGAGCAGATCTGAGCATTGCCACTTAGATTCTTGACATAGCTAAAGAATTCCTTGTGGTTATCTTTGGAGACCTTGGCAATTTTTCTTTCGAAGCTCGCCTTGGATGATTTTATGAGGGGATCGTAGTTTCTTGCTGATACTGATCAGGGATGTCTTCCCTTCTTGGGATTTTACTCTTTTCTGTACTAGTTTCCTCATTCTACTGTATAGCTTGTTTATGGCAAGGGTCCATCAGACTGGTTTCCTTTTCTTGGAGGAGTGAGTCTTAGCTTTGCTTGGGATAGCACGATCCATCCATTCTTGTAGGTGCCCATAGAATGCATTAGTAAAGGATGTTGCAGCTTGGACAGCATTATCCTTTAGCATGGGGGCTTTGAAACTTTCCACCTCGGTCTTAAGTAATGTGAAGTTTGCTTTTGAAAAGTTTTTCACGGTGGTTTTCTTATCCGGGGGTGGGGGCGGAATGTGGATATCCAGAGTGATTTGTTTATGGTCAGATTTAACCAGCGACAGGTTGACCTCCGGTGTGGAACACCGGTCGCCCATGTTGGTGATGACCAAGTCCAATATGTTGTCACCTCTGGTGGGAGTGTTGACCAGTTGATCCAGGGCATTTGAGTTTATAAATTCTAGAAAATGTTGGGCAAGGTAGTTAGTACTTGATAGTGCAGCATGTTTAAGCAGCATTACATGGAGGAAACCAGACCATCAAAGAGCCATTCACCAATGCTTGGCATTATTGTGCAATGTCAAACTCCACATAAATGTCTGCAACCTCAAAGGAAGCACACAGATCTGTTCAGAACTGGTGGTCAAGAATACCACATATACAACTGCCATAGATATAGAAAACTTGCTGGCTGACAGATTCAGTGAAAATTTTACCCCCTCTATTTCCCCATCAGTAAATCAGGACATCCCCAGTAATTGCCCTCTTCCCCTTATATCTATGGAACAGGTCATCACTGCTCCCTCAAAGGCAGAAAATACAGCCTCCATGGGACCTGATAACATCCCTGGCTGCATCCTATCTAAACTCAGGCAAGAACTTGCAGCACCATTAGGCACCCTATTCAACCAAAGCCTGACTACTGGCTTTATCTCAGCTGAGTGGAGGACAGACACTGTCATCCCTCTACACAAAGGTGGAGCATCCACTGATCCAGGAAATTACAGACTCATCAGCCTAACTAGCCTGATCAGCAAGGCCATGGAATGGATTATCATGGACCTCATTAACAAGGACATTAGTTCCACACAGTTTGACTTCATCAAGGGGAAGTTATGTCTGGTAAATTTGTTTGACTTCTTTGAGACAGTCACCAAAGCCATGGACAAGGGGAAGATGGTGCACACCACCTACCTTGACCTGGCCAAAGCCTTTGATACTATTCCCCACTCAGGCATAATAGATAAACTCTCTCAACTAGGCATCAATCCATATGTTACCAGATGCATAGCAAACTGACTCACTGATAGAACCCACATAGTCAAAATAGCGGAAGCCACCTCAAGCAGTAGACCTGTAACAAGAGGCGTACCCTAGGGTTTGGTCTTGGGGCCTCTGTTATTTGGGATATACCTTTCTGAGGTGAAGGCTAAAACCAGTGGGCTATGGCTGACCAAGTCTGCAGATGACTGCAAGCTGGGTGCTGTCATAAATTCACCTAGTGATGTGGACATCCTCCAAGAGGGTCTCACTCAGACAAATGACTGGTGCCAGAAACATGGCCTCAAGCTGAATACCAAACAATGCATCATTATCCCCTTTGGGGAGAGGACATCCCCACAAATTATCACATTAATAACAATGTCCCGAACACGCAATCAGTTGTGATGGATTTGGGCACCCAGGTTGATAGCAACCTGACTTCTGACCATCATGTTGCTTCCATTGTATGGAAAGCCTTCTACATGGCCCACCTCATAAGTAACGGTATCTCATCCAGGGACAAGGGGGTCATAACATCCCTGTATTCTTCCCTTATAAGGCCCATTATTGAGTACAATGCCCCTTTCAGCATGTACCTCGGAAAGCACATGCAGCAGCTGGAGAGGGCCTCAAGCATCTACCATGCATGGATAAGTTACAAACCCTGTCCCTCTACTCAGTTCCATACAAACTCCTCAGAGGTGACCTCTGTCTGGCATACGAGGTGATCACGGACCCCACCTTGATGGGACTGCTGCATATCTGCAAGCCAAGCTCCACTCTTGTAACCTGCATGGGTGGCCTCAACCTGGTCTGTGACATCAACAAGACTTGTTGGTGGGACATATTTGTGTCCCAGGGATTCCCTATCTATGGAAAAGACTCCATCTCCACATCAAACAGAGTACCTCTTTACCCCTTTTTAAGTGCAACCTGGATAACTGGATGGGAAACAGAAAATATTCCCCTGGGAGTCCACCCATGTCCCTACTGGACAGGGGCATCAGGTACTGATTTGTCTAAACATGGGTTAAACTCTTGGCTAGGCTTATAAGAGCCTCAGGGCCAATAGCCTAGTAACCTCCAATGATCCTATGATCCTATGAACACAGAGACCAAAAAGTGAAGGGCTCCATAGCTTTTTTCCTTATTTATGTATGTTGCGTGTGATTCTATTTTTTGACCAGATTAAAGGTGTTAAAATGGGCTAGATAGGAAAGTGGTGAAATGGGGGGAAAGCAGGCAGAAGAACAAAGGGAAAACAATATAGGAATGTGGAGGAGTGAAGTAGGAATGAACCATAGCTATCAACTTCTTCAACAGTGTAAAATGAAAATATGTACAGAATATTAGCTGAATTTGGACTGTCACCTCAACAAAGAGGGGTGGCAACAATACAATCATGCTATCTAGCCAACTGGACCAAGTCAGGTGTGTCAAGAAGACATGTATGCAAAGTGGACAGCTATTTATGGGACTATTTTTTTGTGGGACAGGTGCCCATTTTATTTTTGTTACTTTAGTAAGAGTGGAATGTTGGGTAAGGGACAAAGGTATTTCTGGGTCAGGTAAGTAAGGTAGGTGAGGAAGCAGATGAAAACAGGACAAACAAAAAAGACACAGGGATGGTGAGGGACACAAAAGGTTGGGGGACACCATGATTGGGGTTAGGGAGGGGACAACAGATCCCCATGCCCATAAAATATGGGGAAAGTGAGAATCTAGTTCTCACCCTCAGGACTGTAATCACTGTCCCCTTACTCCACTGGCTGTTGGAGTGCTTGATGTCTTCTTCTATGGACCAAAAGGGAGAGCAGCCTCTCCATTCAGCATAGGCATGCACTAATGGTGCTGTTCACAACCCTGTGTACCAACCATGGCATCTTCTGGCAGGTGATAACATCCCACCTCTGCCAGTACTCCTGTAGGATACCACAGCACCAGCTGCCAGGATAGTGCTACCTGAAGGCACAGGTAGTGCAGGGGCAGCAGACGCAGTACTGCCAGATTGGGTCCCAGATGTGCTGGGTGTTGGTGCCGGAGCCAGTTGAGTGGGGGCAGACTGAGACACTTGGGTTGGCCTACCTCCCTGTGCTGTAAAGCATTTTGTAATTTGTCAGAGATGGCCCCAAAATCCGGACAATACCAAGAAAGGAGGGGGGTGTATCCATATTCATCAAGGACACCCACACCTCAAGACTGGTGGCAACGCATGATGCATCGGAGACCATCCAGGTGCAATTAACCATAGGCAAGACTGCTCTGCAAATTGTAGCATGTTACAGGCCACCCTCACAAACTCAGGAACCTCACATGGCCTTCCTGAAAACACTAGAGGGGATAAATGTATCACCAAACACCATCATACTAGGTGACTTCAATTACCCTAATATAGACTGGGAACACTACTCAAGCCCAAACACCCTAGCCCAAAAGTTCCTGGAATTCATAAACTCAAATGCCATGGAACAACTAGTCACCATCCCCACAAGAGGAGAAAACATACTTGATCTCATCATCACGAACATGGGAGCACAATGTTCAACACCAGAAGTATACCCCTCACTGGTGAGATCAGATCACAAACTAATCTCGCTGGAGGTCCTCATCCCACCCCACCTGAAATAAAAAGACCACAGTAAAGAACTTCTCAAAGCCGACTTCACACTTCTAAAGACTAGTGTGGTCTCCTTTAAGGCCCCGAGCCGGAAAACAGTACTCAAGCCGCTGAATCACTTACAAATGCCTTCTACCAGCACCTGCAGGACTGCATGGATAAGGCAATCCCAAGCAAAACAAAGACTCTTTGTACCAAAGGCAAGCGTCCAGTCTGGTGGACCCCAGCCATAAACAAACTCTACAACAAAAGGAGGAAGCTACTACAAGATAGAGCAAAATCCTTAAAAGGTAAGACACCCTTGATCACTATAAGTAAAAAACTAAGAGCTCTCATAAAATCATCCAAAGCAAGTTTTGAGAGAAAAATAGCTAAAGACTCAAAAGACAATCATAAGGGCTTCTTTAGCTATGTTAGAAACCTGGGAGGGAACTCCCAGATATGCTCAGAACTAGTTCAAAATGATGTGAAGATTACTGATCCTACAGACATTGCCAACATACTGGCTGACAGGTTCAGTGCAAACTTCTCCCCTCCCCAAAAGGAGAGATATCTATACCAAGCGACTGCAGCCCCGCAAACCTCTCCAACCCCCAGGTGAGAACTGCTCTCTGCGAAGGAAAAAACACAGCATCCATGGGACCTGATGGTGTCCCCGGCTGTGTGCTCCACGAACTCAACAAGGAATTAAACCCACAGCTAGGACAGCTGTTTAATCATAGTCTTACCTCTGGATACGTACCCAGGGAGTGGCGCACTGCAACTGTGGTCCCACTTCACAAAGGCGGTGCCTCCACCGACCCTGGAAATTACCGCCCATTAGCTTGACAAGCCTTATCTGCAAAGCCATGGAGAGGATCATAATGGACCTCATAAATAAAGACATAGGAATTTGCAGACTTTGGATCCATCCCAGTTTGGCTTTGTCAAAGGCAGATCATGCCTTCTAAACTTGGTTGACTTTTTGAAACAGTCACCAAAGCCATTGATGAGGGAAAGGCAGTCCATACAGCCTACCTCGATCTGGCAAAGGCCTTCGATACAATACCCCACTCGGGTATCATTGAAAAACTCATCAGCTTAAATGTTAACCCATACATCACAAGATGGGTTGCAAACTGGCTGAGTGACAGAACCCACAGGGTCAGAGTTGCTGGCACCATGTCAGACTCAAAGCCTGTCACAAGTGGTGTACCACAGGGCTCAGTCCTGGGCCCACTCTTGTTTGGCATCTACTTTTCCAGTACAAGCAAACACAGGAGGGTTATGGCTGACAAAGTTTGCAGATGACTGCAAACTGGGCCATAGTAGAAAACACATCTGACACAGATATCCTTCAGAAGGGTCTCACAGAAACGGATAACTGGTGCCAGAGCCATGGCCTAAAGTTAAATGCCAAAAATGCATAGTCATACCCTTCGGGAAAAACAAGGTTACCCTAGCTACCAAATAGGTGGCAATCCACTGAGCACAGAAGAAGTTATCAGGGACCTGGGGACCCAGGTTGATAGTAGTCTGTCATTCGACACCCATGTAGCTAAAGTAGTTAGGAAGACCTTCTACATTGCCCACCTTATCATGAAGGGATTCTCATCTAGATCAAGGGAGGTCATAGTCTCCCTATACTCATCACTCATCAGACCAATGATTGAGTACAATGCCCCATTCGAATGTATCTGACCCGACACTTGCAGCAGCTGGAGAGGCCACAAAGTTCCTCACCAAAAGGATAAAGGGTCTCAAACATCTGTCCTATGCTGCCCGACTGAAAGAACTCCAGCTCTACTCAGTCGCCTACCGCTTGCTCAGAGGTGACCTTTGCCTAACATACAAGGCCATGTCAAACCCAGATTTGATGAATATGCTTCACCTCAAAAATCTAGATCCATCAGAGCCACAAGGGCGGAGACTTAAACCTCGACCACGGCTATTAATAGGACGTGCTGGAGGGATAGATTCATCACCCAAAGACTCCCTATGCTGTGGAACAAAATCCCGGTATATGTGAGGCAGAGCACCTCGCTGGCCTTGTTCAAGAGAAATCTTGACCAATGGATGGGAGATCGCAGATATACCCCAGGGATTACCTCAGTGTCACTGCTCGACAGAGGCACAGCAAAATAATGGGTATAGTCCCCCATACTAAAGGGGTGGCGTAAGCCACAAAACTATGGGCTAGGCTTGTAAATGCCCTTGGGCAGATAGCCTAGTATGAACCTATGAACCTATGAACCTATATAGAAAAAAGATATAAGGGTTGGGGTGAGAGGAAAAAAAAAGACAAAATCAGTACCATCATATGTGACATGCAATGTATTATCTCAGTAATAACAGTATTTTATTTGAGCTTTTACATTTCAGTATACATCTTAACAACTACAAGCTATAATTAAGGATTGCTTAAAAAATCCTTGCATATGTACAGATATTGCACATATGCTTGTTCCAACTATACAGATTAAGTTAACAGAGGGTCATTTATGCCACTTGTGTAGAAATGCACTAATATATTTAAAGGACTGTACTATTTTATACTTGCTCCTTGTGGTATTTGAATCCACAATATCTGACTACAGTCTTACAGCTGACTCCTACACTTGGTTTCTGCTACAGACTGAAGCATGCATGCTTACTTTTACAGTTAGGATATGAATGCTTACTTTACTACAATTGTATAGAAAATGCATTTTTAAAGTAAAAGCTACAATAATAGTTCTCTTGTGCTGCATACATACCCCTTGCTTCCCTCAGGCTCTCTACACACTTATGGGGATCTCTATTCATAGTAATCTCTACATTAGCTGTGGAATGAAGAGAAGTGAACAGAAGAGCATTATGCATACCAGTTTTGCCTATAAGTACCATTTTATTAACTATACATTCTCTTTATTAGTATACTTACACGACTGTGGGATGTTACTAGCCCTCAACTCATCCAGCCACTGTTTGATTGTATTCCTCTTTCACCTTTTCGGGTCATTAAAGTGATGCCTTCACTGTTCTCCAGTGTGCAGAATGCCAGTCAAACAGGAGACAGCCTTGGCCAGAATATTCCAAGCCTCAGACTTGTACTGGGAGCCAATGTAGTCCCCCTGCAGAAGCCTTTGGCTGTAGAGCTTTACAAGGAGTCCAGTTTACATGGAGTCCAGTAAAGATTCTGGACTCCTCAACACCCCACCTCTGCACCCTAAACTGGACAATTTCCTTTCTACCACCAGAAATGTGTAACCAGAGAGAGCAGCAATAGCTAATAATGATTTCCCACCAATACCTGTTATTGCATTTACTGATAGTGTGCAAACTTGAACAATGATGCCAACTGCGTTTGTCAAATGTTAAGTGTTGAGCAACAGTGCCAAACAGAGAGGGAAAGCAGTTTTTGAAACTGGAATGTTAATATGACACTTGGCATTAGTTGAGGGTTGTTTGCTGCTGTAACTGTTGGGTGATTTAACTTTGCAGACATGTACTGGGGCCATAAATTTCATGACCTGACATATTTTTGGTTTGTCTTTATATACTCATAAAATTGATTTTGACAATGTGGGATTCAACCCTGTGCATAAGGGTCAAAACATTTTCTTCCACAGCAGTGATTTTCTATATTTGCAACAGAAGAAGTGCTTCTCAGACATAGTCATGAATTATATATAGATACACATGACAGATTGAGGGGTTAACTATGTATGTGTGTGACCTGACAAGGTCCTGATTTATACATTCATGTGTGTGAGTCTTATTGAAGTCTGAAGGCCATCCAAGGCCAGATAGCACAATTTTAATTCCAGAAAAATAGTAGTCTGTATACCCTCAGTCATACATACAATTCATATGAGCTCTACTGCTATAGATACTGATTTTTATTGTAACTTACAATTATGTTTATCTTTTTTATGTGACATTTAATATAAAGTGAAATGGAACAACGGTAAAAATATTTGGGATTTCCTGTGTTAGACTCCAGGACAATCTGCATTCCAGCCCTACACTTACACCTGCTGTCACAAGAATGGTTCAATGACAGTTGGATGTTTCCATATTCGTTATTAACTTCTGTGTGTTAACCCCTGCTCAATGCCACTTTGTGTGTTTGCACAATGCCCAATATACTTGATAGAATGTATCCATTTTGAAATTATGGGCTGTCTGCTTCCTCCCTGCTGATCTTCTGGACCTGCAGGTGTTAGGGAAGGTTGCTAACCACTGCAACAATGTATCCTTTTTGAAATTGAGAATGTCTGCATCCTGTCTGCAGATGCTAAGTCTGCTTTGTGTGTGGACCATTGCTCCAAATTTGCACAATGGTAAGCATCATGCAAACAAGACAATCAAAGATAACTTGTTTTAGTTTTGTGACTAGTTTTTATTAGGTGTTATCCTTAACAGACAAAGGTGGGACCTGAACCCTGATCTACAGATAATATATGCTGTGTGGATCAATGTGTTTAGCAGATGAGTTACACATACAAGTGATTTACAAGTGTAGTTGATGTATTGGTTATCAAACAATTACATTATATGACATTTATTGTGTTTATCCATTTCCCATTTTTTGCACTAAGCCAGGCACCACAAATACTGGCAATAAAAAAAAAAGAAAAGAAAAGTAATCTATAAAAATGAACAACACTACAAAATATATGTTACTACACATGAAATATTTTTGCACAAGTCTGGATTTGAACTCTTACACCAATTAACCTTCAATACACAGTAAGGGTGTCTTATTCTTCATTGCCACAGAAACAGCTTTGCAGCAGACAATGAAAATCATTGTGCATACAATCAAGTGCATCCTTCACTTTGTTAACAAGACATATAACACTTGTACACTTCTGAGTTGTTTGCACATATATTCATTTCAGATATAGGGCCCTGAATGATCACACAACCATTTATGACTATTGTTTGCAGAAATGCAGCTCTGTTGTATCTGTGTATGTTTATTTGTCTTTTATCTGAGCAGTAATCTGAGACACACAGTCTGTAAGGAATTTTGTATCATTATCCTTAAAACGTGTGAGAATATTAAATGGCAATAATATACAGTTTCAACAAATGCAGTGTAGGTTGGGTGTTACTGAGCAGAAACTGTGAGATGAGTGCTGCTTACTTACATTGAACACCTTGATACAATTACTTTTACACTTTGTAAGTCAAACCTGGCTGACACACTCACTGGAGGTAAGGGAATCTGAATTGCTGTTCTGTTTTCTTTCTCCCTAGCAGTAATCATTCACAGTTACAATCCACCAGCAACAAACACTGATGGAGTGCCTGCATTATGTTTACATCTGCCACATGGAGCCAAGAATTTGGGATTCAGCAATTCTAATGAATTCAATCCTCATTTGCATCTTCATGTTCCAATAGGGCCTCTGAGGAAATGCTTAGGGTTGTAGATGTGGCACAGGCTGTCTTCACCATGTTGCTAGTTCAATGGATTGGATGAATAGCACTTTGGAATGGGTGTTGTCTGTGATGAAACATCTGTTGGGAAGGGGATGGCATCCACATGGGTGTAGGTCAGCCACATCATCTGATGTTAGATAATGTGGCTGTGCCCGATCAAGCTCCTGTGTTGGCACTACTTCCACTGCTCCATCAGTGGTTGAGGTGTGCACATCCAGATGTGGCCATGGAATCATGGTCCTAGGTATACTCATGAGGGGAGCTCATCCAGCAGACATCAGTCACATTCATGTAGTAGCGGTGCATCTGACCATGGGTGTGGATGTGCCACTGCAACTCCTGGCAGAGCCAGTTTTCGTGGTAGGCTATGATGATGATGAACTTCTACCTCTACCATGCATAGCTTATAGATATCTGACATAGCAAGATGTAGAGCTAGCACAGAGCTTGTGTTCTTGCAGACACTCACACACCAATTTTACCTGGAGTGCCCATACAAACACATAAACATAACAGTTACGTGGGTCAACCCTCAGGATTAAAGCTCATTCTGTCTCAGTGGCCATTTGATACTTTATCCAAGTGTCTACCTGTTTCTTTTTCTTACGCACATGCATTCTCTTACCTTTTGTGTCAACTTAGGCTTTATGCTCCCCCCACCTCACAACACCCTGTGCAAATGATGATAACTATGCCACATTGTTGTTTTCTATCTTTTGGATTAAGGGATACATAAGTTTTGTGTCTGATGCTCAGGGTACATAGTTGACTTAGTGTTCAGTATATCTATGTTTGTGATGCTGTTCTGCTAACTATACTGTTTTCTTACAGTTTTTGTAATTTGCACATGTCTCCCACACTCTTACAGCAACAAAGCTGGACCAAGCAGTAAATAAAAGTGGGACAAAGGTTGAACAATAGGGAGACTTTTTAAATATTTTGGTCTTACAAAGTTAGATAGTTGATAGAATCAAATAGTTTTTGTATCATTATTTTTAAGATTTTTCTGAGGGATATGAAGTCTGAAACTGAAATGTATATCATTAATTTCTAACTTCTCTCTTTAATGATTTGCCAGTGCAAAGGTATGAGACCAAACTGAGGACATTCTGTGACAATAATTACTTTTGAGAGGTATGAATGTGTGAATCTTTGATGCCTGGGGCCCATTACTTGCTAGAAAACACATGTATTCACATAAGTCACTGTTGTCACATGTTGCAGTCATTGCTGTAAAAAATCACCCACGTTTTACTTACTTAGATTACCAAATAACAGTATGCAATGATATGCCATTCATTTGTATTGTTACACATTTTTTAATATTCCAGGTTCAACATTTACCTTGTACATCTGTCAGTTGCTATAGTTTTAGTTCAGGGCTGACTGTCTGATACAAGGGGTACAAAGCCATTACATGGGTAGGTAAAGGCTGTGAGTGTTGCCTGGCATCAATGTTACTGACTGTATGTATGTGCATAGGATGAAGGTTTTAGTCCCTTAGGTGGTGAGTGAGTGTGCTATGTGTTGCCTCTTAGCCAGTGCGAAGACATATTGAACACACCTATGTCTGTCTACATCTACAGAAACTGCTGGTTCCCCCTCTGAATTCTCACCTGTTTGTGGCTGTGGTGACCTTACCAGTGGTGATGGGATGTGTGCCACTTCCCCTTGTTGATCCTGCTGAAGTTGTTTTCTCAGGATGATGTTGTGAAGTATGGCACAGACAGTGAAGGTTTCAGTATGTGTACATGGATTGTACTGCAGGCTCCCCCAGGTGTATCTAGCCACTGGATCCATGAGATCAGCAGCCCAAGCACATGCTCTATGATATTTTTTGTTTGAACGTGTACCTCATTACAGCTTTCTTTAGTTGGTGTGTGTGCATTTCTGATGGGCAACATCAGCCATGGTTCCAATGCATAACCTGCATCCCCCAGTAAATGACACTGTGTGATATCACCCCTATTACACATCTCATACAGTTGGAAGTTGAGCCAGATATGTTTATTCTGGTAACTGCCTGGGTTGCCAGCACATGCATTCAAGATGATCACTTTCTATTTATGTATGCCCTTCCGTGTTCCCCGGGTGGTACCTTGATTTCTATATATGTACAGTCTATGGCACCCAGTACTTCATGGTAGTGTGCTACAGGGTAGAATATTTGTGGCCCTGTCCTCAGGTATACAAGGAAAATATGTGTAGTCACTGGCATGCTGGAGCATAGCATTCAGGAATTGATGTAGGATCCTAGATGCTGATGCCTGTGACACCGCAGCATGTCCTCTGCTGTTCTCTGAAAGGTACACAAAGCTAAAATTCTAAGTGCTTCACATACCTTTGTCTCCACCGGTATTGGTTTCCCTCAGTTTGCCCTTAGTCTGAGCTATGGATGACAGAGGTTGTAGAGTTTCTGTAGGGTGTCTCTGTTCGCCCTCTAGCACTCTACAATTTCCACCTCATGCAGATTGTGATAAGTTAAATGGGGTCTAAAAACTCTTCTCCTTATTGGCCGTAGTCTATTAGCAGCACCAGCAGCATAGGCTTCATTAGACTATTGCACATATGCATGAATTAAAGCAACAACACCTCCAAACATTCTTTCTGTGTAGACTCCTTTCCATGGCTGTATTCCAGCAGGTTTTGGAATTCATAGAAAAAAACAGCACTGAGTCTACACAGTTACTTTATAGCTTGTTTAATAGCTCCTCCATCTTGTATTAGTTTATTAGCATACAATTCATCTGCTTATGCTGTAATTAACATACCATGGTGTTTACCATGTTTGCATGGCTCTACATGCCATCTAGAGCTGCTTATGGAATCTAAAACAGTACGTTATTGTGTGCGCGTCATGGTGTGATGGCACACGGTCTTAGCGGATCATGTAGGCTTTAATGAATCCAGCCCAGAATTAAAGAAATATGCATGTATTATAATACTGACATTATTTTAAAATGTTTCTTAATGGCAAATTTATGGAACTGGATTAATCAAAAATATTATAATGGCATAGAGGAACTGACCATTTGTTTGACTGTCTGCATTTTATGGTCTATAAAACAAAAATGAGATAATGCTACTTAAAAAGGCAATTAAAAGTCAATAATTAACAGATAATACAATGCCCAGTGCTTTACAAAGGATGAAAATGCTTTTACTATGTGTCTCTAATAGCTTTTAAAATATTCAGAAAGTTACAAGTTAACTCTGTTAAACTAATTTTGTTATATACCTATCCATAAGATAGAAGCTAATTTAGGATACATGCTTTCTGAATTAAAAACTACTGCTAAATATTATATTATAGTAATTTTTTTTCTTTAACAAGGCATGTTTTGAAATTGTTCTTTAATATAACTAAAGCTAAAAATTTTCAGATAGAAAAAAATAAAGACCCACTCAAGTGCAGTAGGGAGTAAGAAGTTGCAACTGTGTTGCGATATCAAAAGAAGAAATATCTCAAGGGTCTAACTGTACTCCAATGGAAATATATAAATTATTTCTTTAAACCATATTTAATAATTTAGCTGAATTATTTAATGTCCTTATTAAAACAAAATGTATTGATACTTTTGGAATTAATCATGGATTACATTTATACCAAAACCAGATAAAGATCATAGCTTGCCGAGGACAATGCTTTCCTTACTAGAATTAACTGCTCAATAAAATTATTAATGTACCTAGCTACAAAATAGACATTTAGCACTATGGAGATATGCATAAACAAACTGCACAGTATGCAGTGATAATTTTCACAACATGTGGTGTTATATAAGATGTGGGTGATTCAAAGAGCCAGGCATGTGTAGAGGTACAATGATCTGGGATGCACAATTTACAATGCACATTGATAATATATGGAGAGATGCAAAGGAAGTTGCACAAGCAAACGAGGATGTGAATGCCAGCTTACGTAGTGACTTTCACAGCTCTACAGAGAAAAATGGCAGTCAGCTAATATGAGTCTTGCAGTATAAAGGGTAGGAACTTGCACTTACTTTGGATTGTAGTGTCTGCTTCTTGTGTGACTGTATATTTTTGCTACCCAGCAGTAGTGTCTCTGGTTCAGACACAGGCTGACTTTACATAATTTTACTGACTATCAGATCACTGACTGGTTTCTGGTAGACCAGTATATTACAAGGAGTCTGGCAGATATGTATCAACTGTATAATAAATCTAGGGGAATGTATGGTATGCCCATACCTATACAGACCAAACTGTGTGTGTGTAGCACTGACAATTTTAGCTATGAGGACCATTCGGTGACAGATTTTATTTATTTTTTATTGACATTTGATTACTGGGAAGGTCTACCTAGGTACAAGCCCATTTTCTTTACAGACCCTGGGAGAAAAACTCCAAAGTATTACAAAGCATTTTAAGAATAATAATTTTACAGTCTTTAAAAATAATACAAAAACAAATACAGTTAAATAATTATACCAAATTAGACATAATATAAAAAATTGGTTAAGAGTAGATCCAAGTTAATTGACAATGTTTTAACAGTTAGAGCAATTTTAGTGGGTTTATAGAAAAATTACAGGTAAGTTAGTATTATACAAACAGGAATTTCAATACAAAGTGAGAGAAAAGCAGGCTTATGGTATATTCAGAGAGAAAACCAGGGGAGAGAAATTGATAGAAGTAAGGAAGTGAGTCAAGAAGGGAGAATAAGGAGATGCCCCAGGATTCATGAAGCTTGCACCAGGCGCAGGCATAGCGTAGGCGGTATAACGCCAAATATGGCCGCCGAGCGATTCAGGTACGATCCAATTCCACGTGCACTACCGGCATATGCCAGATCTGCACAGCCCTCGGCTTAGGTATGCTAATCACCCCATGCGCAGTGCCGCACCATGCAAATGAAGGTACATAGCGATTCATGAAGTGGTGCAGGCGTAGTGTAAGCCCACAGAAATGTAAACCAAAAAACACGGTTTACATTTTTCCAAACAGAACATCAGAGCTATGAAAGCGGACCAGACTCATGTATTACAAAGTTAACATATGCCAATGGCTAAATATACAGCCAATGGCATAAGAAAAGATGCACAACACCTAAAATAACAACATTTAATGTCATGTCCACAGTAACGCAAAGTACAACCGCAGGGCATGTGTGCGCAAATGGGAACACAAAGAAAATATATACAAATGTCATAAAATCGCAATGTAATACAAATCATGATTTCACCATAATACGCAATGGTATGCATGGTACACCACAACCAAGCTGCAAGGGTTGCTAAGGGTCTGTGACAGTATTCGGCACAGTAACTAGGAATTAGTAGTCAATGCCATGCAAATGAGGCAGGTAATAGTGAATCGCAAACGTCCCGCCGGACTAAGGATGTACCATACGGTGCAGCGCTACAACACCGAGGAGTGGTTTAGAGGTATACATGACATCAGCAGTGGGGTGTGCCACCGTAGCTGTAAGCACATTGGAGCAATGCAAATCCGGCCTGGCCGTTGCTAAGCAAAGCTGCAGGACAGGGGTGGGGAGGTAGGTATAGCATCGTTTAGCTGAGAGCACATATGGTGCCTGAAAGCGCATGTGTACGGGGATGAAAACGTGCCCGAAACCCGGTAAGCGGACGCACACGCAGCACACCATAGCTCAAACAAGAAGGTCAGGGGAAGAAAATAAGGAAATGCTGCAGTAGGGTAATTGGAGTACACCTGAGCAATTAACACCTATTACCTCACAGCGGGCAATCGACGGCAGCTGACAAGTCTGCTCGCAGAAACCTGCAAAACAGGATAGGGGAGGTGTTGGATTGCAAAGAAAAGAGAACTGTCATAGCAGAGCAAAGTAAACCTGCAGTAGACTGGCCATAGAACACATTACACAAGATAAGCCAGGTTTAGGAAAGTACAAATGAAAGCAGGCTGCTGGATGCATGTCAGAAAATGGGAGGTGAAACGTGAAGAAATGTAAAGGGAAGGGCAAGAGGTAATCCACGGCAGCCAAATGTAATTCAACACCAAAGGCACCACAATAGTAGTTCCTATCATAAAACACATAAGATACCCTGTAGCTACGATCGTACATACACACCCTATGACATCATCAGTGTTCACAGCACAATAGTATAAAGTGTGAAAGCACCTCACACACACCTGTGTATTCCCAAACACTGCACCATAGGTGTAAACATACGGGGAACTTTTACACTGTACATGTTGGGAGCTGCCATAGCTGTGATTCATCACCATGTGTTAGTGACTGAAGGTGTTGTGGAGGATGATGCTGACAACCACCGCAGGCCCCGGAGGAGGAGGAGAGTGTTCAGACCAAGGGTAACCTACCAGGGGCTACATGATCTGGAGATAGTAGAGCATTACAGGGTGGACAGGGACATCTTACAGCAAATAGTTGAGCTGTGCCAGCCACGCCTGAGATCCAGAAACAACAAAGGGGAACCCATCCCAGTGGACATGAAGGTATGTGTAAGCTTGCAAATACTAGCCACAGGTACTTTTCAAAGGCCAACTGGAGATATAATGGGGATCTCACAGGCATCAGCATCCAGGGTACTACACCAGTTCCTGGATGCCATGTTACCACATGCCAATGAGCATATATACTTCCCCCGAACTCAGGAGGAGTTGGCCAGCAATATGCATCTCTTCCACCATGTGGCACACTACCCAGAGGTACTGGGTGCGATAGACTGCACGCACATACATATCAAGTCACCACCCAGTGAGCATGGTAGGCGCTACATAAACCACAAGGGATACCACTCCAACTGCCAGGTCGTGTGCAATGCCCAGGGCATTATCATGGATGTGTGTGCTGGCAGCCCTGGAAGCTACCATGACTCCCACATCTGGCATGCCTCACAGCTGTATCAGGTATTTGTCAGGGGGGACATCCCACATGGCCACCTTGTGGGGGATGCTGGCTATGCACTGGAGCCGTGGATGATGACTCCCATCAGAAATGCACACACACCCATGCAAGAACTCCATAATGAGGCACACGCACAAACCAGAATCATCATAGAGCATGTGTTCGGGATGCTGAAATCATGGTTCCGTTGCTTGGACATATCTGGTGGAGCCTTGCAGTACTCTCCAGGCACGTGTGCCCACATCTTCATAGTATGTGCCATGCTACATAATATGATCCTGCAGAAACAGCTGCAGCAGGGACATAATGGTGAAGGCCCTCACAGCCCACCGCAATTGCCATGGCCATCACAGGCACAGAGGGATTCAGACCATGAACACCCTGTGCCAGCCCCAGTAGGCAGACGGAGGCATGCACAATATGCCTACGCCTTGGCAAAGAGGGAACATATAGCACATACTCTGACAGTGTAGGCCCCTATGGACTGACACACCTCTCCACCTGCACACAGTAAAATGGATGGCACACACCCACGACCACCTGTAAATTGTAATGTATAAGTGGCCTACTGTGTGAATCCTACATAGGCAGCTCTCAACCATTGCACACACAACAGCCATTGGAACATGGAATGTCAACACCTGAACAGTACATGCACCTATCAGCATATGTTGGTACTGTATGTATAGGTTCCTAGGTACATCGGTAGGAACACGCCCGATTGTCAGAGGCCATTCATCAATCGAGGCAAACAGTGTCTGCTGTCACCACCACATCGAGTAACCAACTGACCCTCAGTGGAGCAGAGCCAATTGCGGGATCCATGTGTGTAATCACTGTTCCCCACACTCTGTATGGATTCCCTGGTGTGTAAATGAGGGGCTCCATACAATGTAATCATGGATGTAGTGGCAAAGCATGGGGTGTACCCATGACAGGTATCTGTCACCCCAGCATGCTCCACCTATGGTTGTGTGAAGGTGTAGCACATTATAGTGTGTGGCTCACTGTAACATACATTCCCAATGCTGGAGCACATCCATTAAGCATCACTTGGACATACCATTAATAGGTCCCATCCATATGTAAACTAACTGAGTTACCCATTTGATTGCAGTATGGAGTAACAGTAGTACTACAGTCCACATACAAAACGCCATAACACGTGTACAAATCCCAGATGCCCAAGTGGTAAATGCACTGACTGTCGTGCATGTTCCCGGTACCATGTCCTGCAAGGGACGTTACATAATCCCGAAGGCACGAATAATGGATGGTGGATGCAGGTCATCAGATCAGGTTTAGCACATGTTAGCGGGAATATGCATTGCCCAGTGTTGGTAAGCGTCGTTTAAACATGACCATAAGGATATGCGCGAAACAGGGCTAAGCTTCTCTGAATATTGCGCAGATCACGGTCAGTGATTTCCAGAACAGGTGAAACTAGCATTATTCACCCCTGTACTAATAGTGCCTGCTCTGAAGGGTAAAACTACCACTGCCAGGAATAGAACATGCAATCATGTACACAATCACCTAACACTAAGCTACCCAAGATGTACCAACGGCAGGTGTGTAATGTGACAGGTTCAAACACAAACGTGCGGAGTCCAGGAAACAGTATACACTAACATGTACACAATGAAAGGTGTATTCTCCCTCTCACTCTCTCTCTTATATATATATATATATATATATATATATATATATATATAATAGAGATAGAAAGGGAGATAGAGAGATATATGTTGATATATACGGATTCACCTATATCTGCAAATATACAGATAGGTCAATGACATGTACACAACCATGGAGGTAGAAATAAATAGGATACTGCCAACTATGGAATGTGTCGCATACCGACACGCGTAATCACGAGGCTTAAAGACCAAAAGAACACAGTACCGGAACACTGGAACCACGCGTAATATTATCACGATATTAAGGGACATTTAGTTATCACTGCCGGTGTTGTGGTCCACGTAGGTACTGTGTTCAACTGTGTTTCTGATTGCTGTAGTCTGTGTATTTGTGTGTTGAGGGTGCCATGTGCGTTTCCATGGGACTGTAATGTGTGTGTGTGTGTTTGCATCGTGTGTCTCTTAGTGCTAACATGGAGGTAGAGCAGTACGGTAGGTGTGGTCATAGTTGGCCGTAGGCATACGGTACCACCTGTCCCATTTTAAGAGGGACAGCCCCTCCCTGGGCAGTTGTGTCCTGACAAAAAATATTAAAAAGGGCAAATGCCCGAGATTGTAGGACATAATTATGTCCCATATATTATGTAACAGTTGCATTAAATAGTTATGCCTGTATCTACAAAACGTAAACGTTACATGAAACATGATAAGTAGCTAAAGTGCTACAAGAATAAGTATATATTCAGGATAAAAGTATGTTCTGTCCTGTGTACTGACCATGGGTATGTGTTGGCCTGTAAACACCGATGTGTGTCCTGAAAATGTCTCACTATGGCCATTTGAAAAGGTGGCAACAACCCATGCCAAAGAGGCTCAGTCACCAACACAACTGCAATGAGTGCAAATATCTGTGACAGAAATACATGAGACAGCTGTCATTTAGTAACATTCCTTTACATATCGCTGTATTTCCGGAGGTATGGAAGTATCAACCTCACCTGCATACTATATAGAAACCAATTAACAATGGCTCAATGTATAATCCCGTAACAACCATAGTTCAGACTACTAAGTGATAGGTCTTCAATTAGGGAAGGAGCCCACACACATATATGGAATATGTAGGAATGCAGTCCCCACAAACCTGTATATGCTATGTACACCCACCTACATCTCTCCCACACCCAAAACAATTGCAATACAGACTGTAATAACATCACAAACATCCACTCACTCAATTACATCTGCAGAACCGTTAACATACCTTGTGAGAGACACATTTGTAAAGGCGCCATGTGAAATCGTAGCTATTGTATAATGGAACAGACGGCGATGTTACAGGATTTGTTTGCAATAGTCCCTTATCAGACAGTTGAGATGACAGGTACACTCACATGTAGAACCACATATTCTAGCCGTCACACACAATCCACGGGGGACATGAATTCAAAATATCTGTGTCGCTACAAATAGTTGCAATTCCTCACAGCAAAACACATACAGGCCATCTCCCTGAAGGTAGGGCAAAAGGGCAATGCCCAAGTGGAGAATTAAATTATACCCCACTGTTGCCACGTAATTGGCGAATGGAGTAGCTGCACAGCTGATGTGCATGTAATAATTTACTCAGGAACACCAATTGGCGGCAGGAAACCACATGTTACAGGTATCGATGTATATAAGGATGACTTGCCATACATTCAAACTGTATGCTTATACCGTAAAACCGTTTAAACAGTAAAAGTGTAAGAAAGGTATTTACAAAGATTCGGAATGCTAATCAGGTATGTAGAACACTCAGTATGTTAATGTACGTAGAGCCTGTTTTGTATTAATTAAAAGTGTACGCAATGCATAAAGTGGGAAAAGGTATTCTGTAGTGATGTCTTGTTGAGCATAGCAACGCTTGTAGAAATTGTGTGTCCTGCTGTGGGCCACAAGGTAAACATCACATACACTACAAGGGATGTTACATGAGGGCTTTAAACAGAACAATTCCACACCACCCACCGTCAATGGTAGGGTATATCCAACAAGTAAGTGCCATAGCAGGGGATAGTATATGTTGATATACCGTCACAGTAGGCATGTGTATGGGCATATAATGACAATAACATGCCTAAAGTGGTCCTGCTGTGCAAGTATGCTTTGCATTATGGGATAATGTGTAAAATATGTGTAATGTACAGTATTGTAGGTAGATATGTCAGATATTCTACACAGCACAACTGTTATATCATGCAAACAAAAGGTATTGTCAATTGGCATGTATGATACACAATAACAGGATACATATGGCTTGTAGTCATGGGACACTGTAACAGCATGATAGCTAATCGAAATGGAAGAGCAACTCAATTAACCATGCACAAAGGACATGTAATAGCTTCACAGGTACATAGTGAGGTACTATGCTGTCTGGCAAGTCTATGTGTAAGCCCAACTACAGTGTTTACACCAGCGGCACCTCTCTAGGGTAGTGTCCTGTCTGTGAACAGCAGAGCCATGTGTTACCTGCACCTCTGTACAGTACAGCCACTGCAGTGATTCCTGGTGTATCAGTGTGACCGCCTACAGAGTCACCTATGAGCGGTGTGTTGGGTATGTTATAACACCCTATTGGCTATAGTTGATGGGCACACATGAATCTGTGGGCTATAAGTAATTGTTGTTGTGTTTGGTAATGGGGGCTGCCTCTGGTGCCTACACAGAGTATGGAGAGGTTCTGCAAAAGTCGTACTCATACTATGTGTGGCCTGTGGTGGTGGAGATCTAGTGAGACTATGTGATGAGTGGGGTGTGTTGCAAATGTTAAACGTCCCCACATGAATGTCAGGTCCAGTCTGGGTTGGTTAGAGCATCACCCCCAGCATGGCCACATATGTGCATCTCCCACAAGCTGTAGTGTCGTATGTTGGGAGGTGAGCATTGACTGTATACATGAGACAATTGCTCTATTGCCACATGTTTGCCATATTCATCATATAGACAGGCAATAGCACTGGTACGTGACACTTGGACATGCCTGTATATTCAACCATGTCTCACAAGATATGTGAGTTATGTGTGTACAACAGCTGTTGTACTGTAAGCAAGCTGGAAATGTAAGGACAGGCAGTGTACTTGTACATGAGTTGGAATGGGTGCTATAGTAATCAGTAGTTCATGAAGTGCTCACATGTTCTGAACAAGTGCTGAGTATGAATATGCAATACAGATAGGGTGTTGGATAATATCAACCCACTGCAACCGACAAGTGGAGACGACAGTCATAATTGGAGGCACTGCACTATTACCCTGCTGGGTATGGTCTGCACGTCTATGAACCTTTATCAACGTAGATGTTAGCAGTACAGAAGTAGATGACAGTACGGATGATTTCACACTGCATAGCATTCCTGTGACAGGTCATAGGACATCATCACCCATACCGTGATCCAGCTACACTGAGTATACTAGATGTACCTTCGTATGTCACAGGAGTGTTCTACCAGTAGCCTGTTGACAGAAGCAACACTACAAAGGGTGTCTGAGTGACATGTGCATATCACACCAGTGGCAGCTACCATAAAATAGGGTTAATGTTGTGTACTCCCCCCTCAGTGTAGCCCATACCACACAGACAAATGGGAGGCATCTGTGTATGTAAGGATGTGAATGTCCATGACCTAGGAGCAATAGCTGTCTCAGTGTTGTGGACAACATACAGAATGGGCTTTGTAGGTGAGGTGTGTGACATATGTGGACAATCTGACAGCTGATAATAGCATTGTCACCACTAGGTGAATAACCCTGTACCCATTAACTACCACCTAGGCAGCGGTCAACATTATGGACACTGTGTAAGGGATGGTGCTATGCAGTTCACCTCCCTGAGTTGGTGACGTCTCCAGGCCTATTAGGTAGTCATACGAGGCATCCATGTCATGACAGGGTGCCATCCATGAGCATGGAGATCATTACATAGGCATACTCAGCACTCAGGTGACCAATATTGGATCACATATCACCTTTAAGGGGTATTGGCCATGCGTGGATGGGTGATACCAGCCTTCACAATCCTCACCTCCACTATGCAGCATGCTGGCTACCTTGCATAAAGACATGCTACACTGTGATGTTGGACATGCTACAAATACATATCCTGATCTGAAAGACATACGTCATGGACAGCCACCGTCCTACTACAAGGATCGCCACATGCTGGACAGATCCCTGTGCCATACATGTTACATACTCCTGCCATACCATGCAACCCTGTCCATCAAAGCTGCACATGTCATCTCTGTCATACATGGTGTGATGACCGCATGGTAGATGTATTATTAACTGTCTGGATCAGTAATGTGGCACTGATGCACCTCGCGGTGGCAAAATGTCTGTCGGATACAGCTAGAAAACCTTGCCGGTACATGCCATAGTTGATAACCATCACTGCGAATGATGTCTGGCTAGCCATTGTCCCATGTCTATCAGATGTGCAACACAGGCAATATGTGGCAGGATGTTGAACTGCTGTACAGTGCCGTGTAGATGTATATGGCAAAACACATGCATGTAAAGGTTTCTGTGTGTATGTGTGCATTGTCACTGCTCATGTCCATTAAGGCAGTGTATGTGTTGATATGTGACATATACACAGCATCAAGGTCAACAGCATTACTGTGGACACATCCAGGCATGTGCTGATAGGTAAGAACACCAGTACAGGCAAACAGACATGCCCACATCAAGACAGCATTCACATGGAGTATGAACAATGTAATAAGGTGACACACATATATGGTGATGATATCCAATGCATAACGGGTGTTACATGTGTGTGACACAGACATGGCAGTCGTGTCAGTGTCATGACGATTTGCAAAGATAACTGTTCAGATGTACTAGATTTAATACAAATGTATGTGCAGCTGTATCTCTGTACATCTCTGTGATACTGTGACCTGTCTCCATCATTATGTCTTCCAGATAATGCCTCGTTCACACCTGCCAAGGTATAGCCGCCAAGAGGATGATGCCCTCATCCCGTACCTCCATGAGAACTATGAGGTGTTGTTCAGCCATGTGCCACAGCTTGCCCAGCAGCATGATGACCTGTAGCAGGACCTTCGCAGGAAGGTTAATGATGTGGGTGGCCATAACCGCACCTACCAGCAGGTGCGCAGACACTGCATGGACCTGATACGACATGCGAAACAGCGTGCCAATGCAATCGCCAGGGAACAAGGTGGAACAGGTGGTGGCCCACCAACCCAGCCCCCACTCACACACACCGAGGAGCTACTGGCCAGCCTGGGGACACCCTCAGAATAGCATCCACAAACACTAGCTGCCATTGTGGAGGTGGGTGTCTCCCAACCAATGAGCCTGGAGTTGCCTGGTAAGTCACTACTGCACATATGACTACTATATCCCATTTAGTTGCATGTGTCACTGTACAATATGTAATGTAACATCATATGCAAGGTATGTTTACACACATGCTGCATACTACAGAATGCTACCCTGTGTATGCACACATGTGCATACTATATGCTATTGTACAAGTGAATGTGTTAACATGCACAGTGCACCCTGTGGCTGTCATACAGTCATTGATAATGTTCAAACTGCTGTGTCACCCCTATACAGGTACCTCTGGCGCGCCGCACAGACATCAGTCCGTTGCAGGTGAGACAGTTATCAGTATCAGGCATGTTAATGCATATATCTTTATGCCATGTGGCCAGTTAACACATGTACACATAATGTATGGTCCAGTCATGATGTACAGGTCACATCTGTCATCATTCACACTGGCTAACCATGTGCAATATATACAAACTAAATGAAACACCGACATGAAACCACAGTACCTGTCATTGCTAGATATGTGGACAGCTGTGTATACAATGGTGGAGGTGTTCAATGTAGGCATATGTACTATACATTGGAACAACACATGTGTGGTATGCAAACAGTACCACACAGTGAGCTGGGATATGGGCAGCCCACAGGAGTCACCATTGTGTAATATGCCCCTGCAATGGGTGCACACATTGTGATGTGCCATCTGACATGTCCCAGACATGTAGTGTTCCGGCTGCAATATTGTCTCACTATCCCATAGTACATACCCCACATACCAAACATACAACCCATTGTCTGCATAGCCCTGTGGACAGTGACATATCTGACATCTATGGGTGTATGTCATATGGGACAACACAGACATGTGAGATAGATGGCCATCACAAACATTTGGCCAACACATGTTCATACATGGCCATGGAGGATGGCCAGACACATGTAGCCACACAGTAGTTGTGATGTGTATACACCCTGTTGCACATTGTCCACACATGGTCCAACTATAGCCTTAGTTGACTGATTATATAGTTGATGTGGAGCACTGGACATCCTAAACGCCTGTGCACAGCTAGTGGAGGTGTCAATTCGACCATACAAGATGTGTTGAACATCATGACTGTGTCATAGCATGACAGTAGTCACCTGTACAGCTTCCACAGACATTAACACCACATCAGGCCACAGATACCGTACATTTCCCTTGCTGCTGTAGGACATCACCGTCAGCCGTGCACCTCGTGTGTGTGGTACATTAATGTCATGTGGGACATGGTGTATTGACAAGTCTGCCATGTGTGGACATGGTTGCCAGGCAACTAAGACTTTGTAGTAGTTGTGCAGGGGTGTCATCCGTAGGTCTTCCAGTGACCTGTCACATGACACAGCATGGTTTGGTGTGTGTACACCTCAGCGACGTGGGTCACAATCCACAGTTATGTAATGTGTATGCACGCAGTTATGGCTATGCGCTGTGTGCATATTACACACTGTATAGCACTATAGACGCCTCATGATGCCATGCAATGGCACAGTGTCTGTACTTCACACTGTATAGCAATGTAGATGGCTCACACTACCCTTCAATGCTCATGCACATTTGCTAAACGTGCAATCTATCTGTAGGGCATACAGACAACACTGTAATGTGATACCCATTACAACATTGTACATGTGTCAGGACACCATTGTTTCAGATATGTATGCATGTCAATGCACACATCAGCAGATTACATGGAAAGGTCACTTCAGCCATGTGTATTGTTAACCTGTGCTGGTCCACATGGTGTATCACAGGGATGCATGCTTACTACCATGATTGTGTGAACTGCATGGCTACTGATATGACACCTGCTTGCTGTTGTGTGCAACCCAGGGAGGTATGCTAACTACCACTATTAATGTCTGAGCTGCATGCCATCTGCTGTATCACATGCATGCTGCATGCCGTCTGCTACTGATATGACACCTGCTTGCTGTTGTGTGCAACCCCGGGAGGTATACTAACTACCACTATTAATGTCTGAGCTGCATGCCGTGTGCTGTATCACATGCATGCTGCATGCCGTCTGTCAAATCACATGCATGGTGTGTCTGTGTGTCTGTGTGTCTATTGTAATGTAGAGTCTTTCTTTACATTCACAGGTGATGTAGGTGCGTTACCCTCCTGTGGTCCATCTGATGTTAGTGTCCTCACAGATACTAGCAGTGATGAACATATGCATGAGGTATGGGCAGGGTTGTCAGGGGCTGAATCTGTGCCAGTGGTTGCCATCCCAGCTATGTCCCCCTCTTCCCCGCACACAGTTCTCATGCCAACATATACCCCATCACCAGTGGCCATAGAGGAAGGACAGTCAGCGTGTGTTAGCTCAGAACAGGAACATGAGGTGGCTACTGAAGGTGTGTCTCCACATCATGGTGTCAGTGTAATGACTGCAGATGTGCCACACAGGCATGTGGCTAGTGCTGCTCGTAGGAGGACATTTGGCAGACATGCACCTGCAGGACAGAGCACAGCAGCTGGTGTCACCAGACGCATGTTCCAGACTGTAATGGTGGCAATGGCACATGCTGAACGGTAGAACAGTGAAGGGCAGAGGCTTCAGAGGGCTGCTATCCATACTCTAAATGACAACATCCAGGTATTGGCAAATGCTCAACAGCAGATTGCTGATGTTCTGGACAGGCGATTGGGTGACATGGTTGGAATCCTTGACCGTGGCATGGCAATCAGTGAGCGTGAGCTGTCTGTGCTGGAACATCTGGTAGGAGTGAGGCATAGGCCACATGGAAGTAGGCCAGCTACACCACCTAGTGCAGGTCAACGTGAACAAGCCACCTCACATGACCGCTCCCATAGTGCCTGTAGCAGTAGCAGTGCAGCTGGTGCTGCGCTGTCCACACCAGGACACAGCAGGCCACAGGGACGTGGCCCTGGACGTTCCCAGCGGGGACACGGTTCCAGTGGACAAGTTTCATTGGACAGTAGCCAATCTGTACCTCCGACTGGTAGTGCCCGTGCAACCCCTGGCAGGCACAGGTCACTTGGCCGTGGTCGGACACAGTGAGCTGTACATCCTGGTCTGTACAATCTGGAGCTGTCAATAATACCCCTGTGTAAGCCTGACAAAAGGCAGAACTGTGTGCACACATACACGCACACAGCAGAAACATCTGTAGGGCACCGCAACACCCACATGCATATCAGCCACACATGTCCAATCAGATCACCGGACCTTACCCACACACATGATGTCATCCACTGGTGCAGCCTATGCCCCTGGCAAACATTATCACCCTGTGCATATGATGATACCTGTGCCGCATCCCTGTCATCCACACCATTGGTGCAGGGACATGCTCATATGGTCTGATGCACAGGGTGAACAGAATAGTGAGATAAGTGTATATGATATTAGTTGTGTACTGTTGACACACACCAGACATACCATGTAGTAAGGTTTATAATGCATTGTTATATGTTCACAGTATGTGTCTTGGTAACAATGGTAACAGCATGTTGGTAATTATGCCCTGCTTCCCTCCTTAAGGTCCAATTGCATGTGCCATTACATTACAGTGTTTGCAGTTGGAGTGCATTGTTGTATGTTCACAGTATGTGTCTTGGTAACAACAGTAACAGCATGTTGGTAATGATGCCCTGCTTCCCCCCTTAAGGTCTACTTGCATGTGCCAATAAGTAACAGTGTTTGCAGTTTCACATGTGTAAATGTGGAGTACTCACAGGTATGTATGGCAATGCCAGCATGCTATACGTAGCCTCAACCTCACTGTTAGAAAGGCTACCATTCCACAGATGTCCACACATCTACTGATCCAGAAGCATGTGGGCTGTTTAATAGGTTACAGTGGCTAGAGACGTGACACCCATACCAGGTCACATCACAGGTATGTTGACATGGTGCGGGGGGTTTACACAGTGGTCTGGCCGATGATAACGCTAGAGGCCACTTGATAGCATGAGGCCTCACTGTGTAGCACTAATACCCTGTCACATTACAGGATGAGGACACACACAGACATACATAGAAACACACAGTAACATGCCCACACTCACGGGGTCAACAACACTATAACGCACACTTGATAGTGTTGAGGTGAGGACCCCTGCCTATGTGGTAATCACCCTCACAGTACTGTGCACCCACACAATGCGACACAGAGAATGAACATGTACAGGTAGCCAGTAAGGCTGAGACCGATGGCATCACCAGGGTAGTAGACTGCATCACCATGAGGGTTTAGGGATCCTGTCTATTCTGTATGGTAGCATACACCCTCACTCCATGCACCAGACAGCCATACACACACACACACACACACACACACACACACACACACACACACACACACACACACTGTAGAGTCCACAAATGTCATTCACATACAGATAGCTGACATATGTGTAATACACACACCACCCCTGCCTACGTCATGCTTTACACACTGCAGTATGTACAGATCTCTACAGCAGTGTACAGGGGTGTGGAACAACTGGGATGTATTCCCCACCATATGTGGCATATATGGTCACACAAGCAAACACACATGGCAGTACTGTGAATGATACACCTGCTATATGATGATACATCTGACAGACATGCAGCAGTATTGGCCGCATTATGTGTACCAACGCTACCATCGGCAATTGTCCTGCTATATGCACACAGGAGGATGTAAGTGTTACAGGTGTCAAGTGACTTACAGTCAGTAACACCCTGACCGCCGTGTAGGTTGTATGTCTTCACCATCAAGTAACAGTAACATAGCGTGCTGTTTGCACATGTAATGGTAGGATGGCTTGTGCCACACCTGTGAGCCGTCTTCAGCAAACATCCATCTGCAAAGGTGGATCACCACTTTATGTACACACATCCATCCATACCTGATGTACATCCTACCGTACTGTCAGTATTTCACCATATACAGGTGTCAATGATGGGGCTGCATTGCAACTGCATGTTGTAGTTAGGCACAGATGAATTACATACATCAGCTACTGCACATGCATGGTAACTGCATGCACACCACTACATGTACATGTGTGTTGGTCCTACATGCCTATCATGTAGCCATGTTTGTATGCATTGCAATTGGTGGACATGTGTGATGACATACATAACACATGGACTGTTGTATGATATGATGGTTGTCATGGGTAACTAGTACAGAGGGAATGTTACCTCGGTCATCATTGCTACCTTATGTACTGTTAGCATTCAACAGCCATGGACCTACCTTCCATGTGCATGTGTGTGATTGCCATAGCCACTTGTCTGCACGGAGGACAGTAAAAGCTATACTATGTACATATGTGTTGTGTGTGTGTGTGTGTGTGTGTGTGTGTGTGTGTGTGTGTGTGTGTGTGTGTGTGTGGTCCATGTACATATACACTGCAATTACATGTATGTGATATCCAAACATGTGTTCTTTGGTGTACAGCGATGGTCATCTGTTACAGCTGTGTAAGACCCAGGGCCCCTGTTATGTGTAGAGCCGACCTGGTTATGAACAGTGGTATCACTGCATTGCATAACACATGATGGAACCCTGTCAGTACATGCGTAGTCTGCACAGTTGCTGTAGACCTATGTACAGTCCACTGGTCATGAGTCACATGGTGTTGTGGTAATGTATGGATGTGTGTTGCTGGTCCAAGGACATGGTGATGTCTGAGGGCTAAATAGTAGAATGCGGCATTTACCTCTGTGATCTGCAACTGAGACATCTGTGATGGCTCTTGAGTGTGTACTGGTCAGTACATGTGAGTGGCCTTCATGTACGTGGGGACAGTAACACCATACTGTGCCCTCCCATGTTTAGAATCCATGTGCATGCAAGACAGCACTTTGCTACTACTAAGTGTGTGAGCATGCCCAGTACGCCGTTGTGTAGATGGACACACAGCACATTCCAAACTGTGCCCTTCCATGTTTAGAATCCGTGTGCATGCAAGACAGCCCTTCGCTACTACTAAGTGTGTGAGCATGCCCAGTACGCCGTTGTGTAGATGGACACACAGTACATTCCAAATTGTGCCCTTTCATGTTTAGAATCCGTGTGCATGCAAGACAGCCCTTCACTTCTACTAAGTGTGTGAGCATGCCCAGTATGCCGTTGTATAGATGGACACACAGTACATTCCAAACAGACATATGATACTAAGTGTGTGAGCATGCCCAGTCACACCTTGTGTTGGTGATGTGCCTCTGTGTATGGGTATGGCCACTGACATCCTGTATAGCGATGGTGGTCATCCAGGCAACAGATGTCCATACCCCACGTCAGGATGGATTCCTACATTGAACACACTGGTTGACTGTCTTGAAGGGTGTACTGTCTGTGGCACGTCTCGTATCTATGTAGTGTTGTAATAGTGCTTCGTAGATAGGCAGTTGTCCCGCTCAAACCACTGCCGTGTGTTTGTCTACGTCTACCTTGGGACAGTAATATGCTTTTAGACTGCTCACTCTCTATATATTCCCTATCGGCATCTTTGCCTTTGCGGATGATGTCATCCACCTAGAAGTATGCCTCTGGGAGTGCTGTGTTCCAGTAATCTCAGTAGCGCGTTCTGTAACTGCGTAATGCTGTAGTGTGATAAGGTAGTTAGGTGTATGTTTGACTCCCAGCCCTGCCAAGTATGTGTCTGTGTGTGTTTCCAGCTGCCTGGGGACAGAGTAATGCTTTTAGATGGCTCACTCCCCATACATTCCTTATCTGCGTCTTTGCCTTTGCGGATGATGTCATCCAAGTATGCCTCTGGGAGTGCTGTGTTCCAGTAATCTCGATAGCACATTCTGTAACTGCGTAATGTTGTAGTGTGATAAGGTAGTTAGGTGTATGTTCGACTCCCAGCCCTGCCAAGTGTGTGCCTGTGTGTGTGTGTGTGTTTCCAGCTGCCCGGGGACAGAGTAATGCTTTTAGACGGCTCATTCCCCATACATTCCCTATCGGTGTCTTTGCCTTTGCAGATGATGTCATCCAAGTATGCCTCTGGGAGGGCTGTGTTCCAGTAATCTCAATAGCGTGTTCTGTAACTGCGTAATGCTGTAGTGTGATAAGGTAGTTAGGTGTATGTTCGACTCCCAGCCCTGCCAACTGTGTGTCTGTGTGTGTGTGTGTTTCCAGCTGCCTGGGGACAGAGTAATGCTTTTAGATGGCTCACTCCCCATACATTCCCTATCGGCGTCTTTGCCTTTGCGGATGATGTCATCCACCTAGAAGTATGCCTCTGGGAGTGCTGTGTTCCAGTAATCTCGGTAGCATGTTCTGTAACTGCGTAATGCTGTAGTGTGATAAGGTAGTTAGGTGTATGTTCGACTCCCAGCCCTACCAAGTGTGTGTGTGTGTGTGTGTGTGTGTGTGTGTGTGTGTGTGTGTGTGTGTTTCCAGCTGCCTGGGGACAAAGTAATGCTTTTAGACAGCTCACTGCCCATACATTCTCTATTGGCGTCTTTGCCTTTGCGGATGATGTCATCCACCTAGAAGTATGCCTCTGGGAGTGCTGTGTTCCAGTAATCTTGGTAGCGCGTTCTGTAACTGCATAATGCTGTAGTGTGATAAGGTAGTTAGGTGTATGTTCGACTCCCAGCCCTGTCAAGTGTGTGTCTGTGTGTGTTTCCAGCTGCCTGGGGACGGAGTAATGCTATTAGACGGCTCACTCCCCATACATTCCTTATCGGCGTCTTTGCCTTTGCGGATGATGTCATCCAAGTATGCCTCTGGGAGTGCTGTGTTCCAGTAATCTTGATAGCGCATTCTGTAACTGCATAATGCTGTAGTGTGATAAGTTAGTTAGGTGTATGTTCGACTCCCAGCCCTGCCAAGTGTGTGTCTGTGTGTGTGTGTGTGTGTTTCCAGCTGCCTGGGGACAGAGTAATTCTTTTAGATGGCTCACTCCCAATACATTCCCTATCGGTGTCTTTGCCTTTGCAGATGATGTCATCCACGTATGCCTCTGGGAGTGCTGTGTTCCAGTAATCTCAATAACGCGTTCTGTAACTGCGTAATGCTGTAGTGTGATAAAGTAGTTAGGTGCATGTTCAACTCCCAGCCCTGCCAAGTGTGTGTGTGTGTGTGTGTGTGTGTGTGTGTGTGTGTGTGTGTGTGTGTGTGTTTCCAGCTGCCTGGGGACACAGTGATGCTTTTAGATGGCTCACTCCCCATACATTCCCTATCGGCGTCTTTGCCTTTGCGGATGATGTCATCCATCTAGAAGTATGCCTCTGGGAGTGCTGTGTTCCAGTAATCTTGGCAGCACATTCTGTAACTGTGTAATGCTGTAGTGTGATAAAGTAGTTAGGTGCATGTTCAACTCCCAGCCCTGCCAAGTGTGTGTGTGTGTGTGTGTGTGTGTGTGTGTGTGTGTGTGTGTGTGTGTGTGTGTGTGTGTGTGTGTGTGTGTGTGTGTTTCCAGCTGCCTGGGGACAGAGTAATGCTTTTAGATGGCTCACTCCCCATACATTCCCTATCAGTGTTTTTGCCTTTGCGGATGATGTCATCCACCTAGATGTATGCCTGTGGGAGTGCAGTGATGCTGGAACTCGGTAGCGCGTTCTGCTACTGCATAATGCTGTAGTGTGGTGGACTAGACAGGTAGGTGCTCGATTCCAAGGCATGGCAATTAACCATAGGCAAGACTGCTCTGCAATTTGTAGCATGTTACAGGCCACCCTCTCAAACTCAGGAACCTCACATGGCCTTCCTGAAAACATTGGAGGGGATAAATGTATCTCCAAACACCATCATACTAGGTGACTTTAACTACCCTAATATAGACTGGGAACACTACTCAAGCCCGAACACTCTAACCCAAAGATTCCTGGAGTTCATAAACTCAAATGCCATGGAACAACTAGTCTCTGTACCAAAGGCAAGCGTCCAGTCTGGTGGACCCCAGCCATAAACAAGCTCTACAACAAAAGGAGGAAGCTACTACAAGATAGAGCAAAATCCTTGAAAGGTAAGACACCTTTGATCATTATAAGTAAAAAACTAAGAGCTCTCATAAAATCATCCAAGGCAAATTTTGAGAGAAAAATCGCCAAGGACTCTAAAGAGAATCATAAGGCCTTCTTTAGCTATGTTAGAAACCTAGGAGGAAACTCCCAGATATGCTCAGAATTAGTTCAAAATGATGTGAAAATTACTGAACCTACACACATTGCCAACATACTGGCTGACAGGTTCAGTGGAAACTTCTCCCCTCTCCCCAAAAGGAGATATCTATTCCAGAGGATTGTAGCCCCCAAACATCTCCAACGCAGGTGAGAACTGCCCTCACTAAGGCAAAAACACAGCATCCATGGGACGGATGGTGTCCCGGCTGTGTGCTTCATGAACTCAATGAGGAATTAAACCCACAGTTAGGACAGCTGTTTAATCTTAGCCTCACCTCAGGATACACCCAAGGAGTGGCGCACGGCGACTGTGGTCCCACTTCATAAGGGTGCCTCCACAGACCCTGAAATTACCGCCCATTAGCTTGACAAGCCTTATCTGCAAAGCCATGGAGAGGCTCATAATGGAACTCATAAATAAAGACATAGGGAACTTGCAGACTTTGGATCCAACTCAGTTTGGCTTTGTCAAAGGCAGATCCTGCCTCTTAAACTTGGTTGACTTTTTGAGACAGTCACCAAGGCCATTGATGAGGGAAAGGCAGTCCATACAGCCTACCTCGACCTGGCAAAGGCCTTGACACAATACCCCACTCAGGTATCATCGAAAAACTCATCAGCTTGAATGTAAACCCATACATCACAAGATGGGTTGCAAACTGGCTAATTGACAGAACCCACAGGGTCAGAGTTGCTGGAGCCATGTCAGACTCAAGGCCTGTCACAAGTGGTGTCCCACAGTGCTCCGTCCTGCGTCGACTCTTGTTCGGCATCTACTTTTCTGAAGTACAAGCAAACACAGGAGGGTTATGGCTGACAAAGTTTGCAGATGACTGCAAACTGGCGCCATAGTCGAAAACACATCGGACACAGATATCCTCCAGAAGGGCCTCACAGAAATGGATAACTGGTGCCAGAGCCATGGCCTGAAGTTAAACGCCATAAAATGCATAGTCATACCCTTTTGTAAAAACAAGGCTACCCCTAGCTACCATATAGGTGGCAATCCACTGAGCACAGAAAAGTCATCAGAGATCTGGGGACCCAGGTTGACAGTAGCCTTCGTTTGACACTCATGTTGCTAAAGTAGTTAGGAAAACCTTCTATATCACCCACCTGATCATGAAGGGATTCACATCTAGATCAAGGAGGTCATCGTCCCCTGTACTCATCACTTATTAGACCTATGATTGAGTACAATGCCCGTTCGAATGTATCTGACCAGACACCTGCTGCAGCTTGAAAGGCCCCAAAAGTTCCTCACCAAAAGGATAAAGGGTCTCAAAAATATGTCTTATGCTGCCCGACTGAAAGAACTCCAGCTCTATTCAGTCTCATACCGCTTGCTCAGAGGTGACCTGTGCCTGACATATAAGGCCATGTCAAACCCAGATTTGATGAATATGCTTCACCTCAAAAATCTAGATCCCTCAGAACCACAAGGGCGGAGACTTAAACCTTGACACGGTTATAAATAGAACGTGCTGGAGGGACAGATTCATCACCCAGAGACTCCCTATGCTGTGGAACAAAATCCCGGTACATGTGAGGCAGAGCACCTCTCTGGTCTTGTTCAAGAGGAATCTTGACCAATGGATGGGAGATTGCAGATATACCCCAGGGATTACTTCAGCGTCACTGCTTGACAGAGGCACAGCAAAATGATAGGCATAGTTTTTATTCAAACTAAAGGGGTGGCGAAAGCCACATAACTATGGGCTAGGCTTATAAATGCCCTTGGGCAGATAGCCTACTATGAACCTATGAACCTATGAACCTATAGATGTGAACATATATTTCTGGGGACATCAGCACTATTGAATGTTTGTGCCGGATGATCTGTATGTGATAACCTGGGATCTATGTATATCTGCCATGGTGTGGTGGTAATGCATATTGTCTGTAGTGTGCAGGGTGACGGGTTGTCGTCGTGTAGACACCGGTTATTTTGTTGCTGGGAAGACCATGGGACATCGAATATGGTGATAGTAAGGCACCTGTTGCCAGTTGTGTACGGATCTGAGCGACACTGAGCAGTGGTTATTAATTTGGAGGTTCGGTATGGGTCATATAACTATTCATTTGAAGACTATACTATGCAGATGAGGTTGACAATAGTGTATCCCATTTATCACCAGGGTGTGATGCTGGTCCCTGGAGTGTATGTGTGTAGTCAGCCAGGTGCAGGTCTCGAATATAGTTGACAGCATGGGAGGGTAGGGTCAGGCATACTGTGCCTCGGGTGTGCTCCTGCCTTAGCACACCTAAGCTAGGGGTGTGTCTATACCTGCCTGGCGACATTGGGAGGGATGACAGCAGTAGTGGGGTAATCAGGGTGTACAGGCTGCACAAACAGGTGTTGATCAGCACAATCAGCAGATGACATGGCCAGCCCGCACCTGAACAGTACGGTAATGCGAGCAAGCAGCATACACACAGGTTTCGTCCGCACTCTACACCACCAGTGTATACCTGCGGGGACATTTCACGACACAGTCCAACCAAATGAGATGGGCTGCAGCAGGCAACATATACCAACATGTGCAGGAGACTGGGGCAGTGAGGATGTGTATGCAGCCAAACAACCCTTACTGGGGTGACATAAGACTTTATAGACCCAGGGTGACTTACCAGGGGCTACATGGGCTGGGGATGGTGGAGCACTATGGGGTGGACAGAGACCTCCTACAGCAGCTTGTTGATCTGTGCCTGCCACACCTGACACATCAAACAGGCAGAGGGAAACACATCACAGTGGATACCATGGTATGTATTGGCCTAGGTGTACTAGCCACAGTTACCTCACACAGCACAACTGGGGATATCATGGGTATCTCACAGGCATTTGCATCCAGAGTATTGCACCAGTTCACAGACGCCATGTCAACACATGCTAGTGAGCATGTACATGTCCTCAACACACGTGATTAGTAGACCAGCAATATGCATCTGTTCAACCACATGGATGACTACCCTGGGGTACTGGGTGCTATAGCCTGCACACACATACACACTGTAGCACCACCCGGTGAGCGGGGTAGGACCTACAGTTAATGCAGGGGCATACCCTCCAACAGCTAAGCCATATGCAATGGCCAGGGCATGAGATTGCATGTGTGTGCTGTCTGCCCTGGAAGCTATGATGATTCCGATATATGGCTTCTGAAACAGCTGTAGCACACCAGTGCCAATATGGACATCCCCTACAGTCTCCTAGTGGGGGATGCTGGGTAAACACTGGTGTCATGGCTGATGACACCCATCAGCAATGCACACACACATGAACACTCACACCATACTCAGGTGGATGCACAGGCAAGACATATACTTGTGCATGTGTTTGGGATGCTCAGTTCACAGTTCTGGTATCCGGACACATCCGTTGGAGCTCTGCAGTATTCACAAGCTACATGCATACAAGTTGTTATGGTATTTGCTATGCTACACAATCTTATCCTGCAGTAACAGTTGCAGCAGGAACAGCATGGGGCAGGGCCACACAGCCCAACACCACTGCCAAGGCCTGTACAGGCACAGTGTGACTTGGTGAAGGAACTACCTGAGCAGGGCACAGTCGGGGAAAGCCCGTGCACAGTATGATCTGCCCTTGGCAAAGAGGCAACACAAGACATATGCACTGACACAGTAGGTACCCACGGATTTCCCCTCTCTGGCCTACACACAGTACAATGGATGCCAAACATGACACTACCTGTGCTCGGCCATGTATAGGAGGTGCACTGTGTGCATCCAACATAGGCAGCCCTCCAGCACCGTCCTCAAGTCCAGAACACACCCAGGGTATGTCTATTGACCTAACAAGTGGCAGTTGTATTAGAATGTGTATTTACCCATTGCTATTGTATGTATGTGAGCATACAAGTGACTGTGGTGGCCAAATGTTAGGGCAGCAGACAGTACACATCCATAGTGGCACCATGACCTCTGTAGCACATTCGGGGGTCACAATGGTAGCCTGTAGTACACAGGGTGTCCTAACCCACTGCAGATTATGGGCTGACCATCATGTGTGTCCGTACAGCCCACACACGTTTCATGCAGCTGGACAATGTGAACCAATACAGACAAATGATATACGATGTCCTATGGATATGCCCAATGAATGACCCCAACCCCCTAAGACACACACAGACTACAGCAGGCCAGGCAGTTTGATGTAGGTTGTGTAAGCTAGGACATCCAACACCACTGTGCTGGTATTTAAAGCTGGGAACTGACGTACACTGGTATCCCTCCAACCAGCAATTTCTGTAGGTCCACACACTGACATGGAGTGCCCGGCATACCAGTACAGTAGCGGCAGATGTGTACAACTGTTGGCTGTGCCCCCCGTCAAACCTACACATGTAAGAGTCATGTGCGCCACCCACGGTGCTGTGTAGGACTGTGGTTGTGGTTGGATGTCCCCCCACGCTATGCATATATGTAGCAACTGTCAATGCCACATGACCATTAGCTACCCTGCAGACACAGCATGACACCTGTCTGTGTAGAACGGAGGGGTCAGCAACACAGTACTAACTATCTGGACATGTGACACATGCGATACAGTTGACCATACTTGGCATGCTCACACACGTGACAGTAATGTCGGTCAACAACATGTGTAACAGTCATATTGGGCATGCTCACACACTGAAATACAGGACGGCCAGGCATGCATACACCAGTGGTCCGGATATATCTGCCAGTACATTGCTATACTGTTGGATGAATGCGCTGTATGGTGTGTGTGTGGTCTATTGTCTGTACATATGCCATGGTCTATTGTTAATTCACATGAGCTATGTGCGCAGGGTACTGCTACCAACACGTGAATAGGGCTGTTCTTTGTTTGTGGACAGACCGACGCCTTTGGATACGGACTGGGTAAGGCACATTCCAGCAGGTGGGAGCAGTTGTGCGTGGGTTTGCACAGTGTTAACCACTGCTGACCTCTGGTCACAGCACCTTATACATGTTTAGACTCCACATTTCTTTGACAGTGCACTACTGGCATGCTGGTAGACAAACACGCTTACAGCCGCTTGCTCACCGACATTTCCGCTTACATTTGTCACTCACGCTGTGTGGGTGCAATCCCTTGTGATGCGTATTACATCGGGCTACATGACTACAGTATCGGGTATGTGTAACCATTTTGCGATGGCAGGCGTTCGACTGTACGGACTCGCCGGCCTGTCCAGTGATGTAATCATATTATATGCGTGTTCCTCATACGATCTGCTCCCATCTGCCTGATACATGGGAACCGATACTCTGCAATGCTGACATGTGACTTGAGTTTGTTAACGCAGCTGTCTGCTGAGTCATGCTACTGCATACCTACTGCACGTTGTCCACCTTTCAGATTGCCCGACGGGAGACTGTAGGAGTGACACCTTTCCCACTTTGCATGGGACAGTCCCTCATTAGGCATATCTCATGTGACAATACCAGACTTCTCCACCAATCGGGGACACATTTCTACAGAATCAGGGACAGGTCAAGAAAACATCAGGGACACTTTTACAAAAGTAAGTGCTATTAACTTGAAACATTGACAGAATCAGAGCATATGACTCAATACACATATTCTGAAGTAAAAGGAGTTTATAACTCTTACTTATTGTCATTAATCAGTAAGTGTGATTCACCACCTTTCCTTCAACAGTCACTAATTTTAGGAGGGATTAAGAGGGACAGAGTTAAACTTTCAGTCAAACTCAGGGACGTACCTGAAATGCAGGGACAGTTGAGAGGTATGGACAATATTCTAGCCATTGCAACTGTCCTGATTAGGGGACATTCTCATGTTGTACGTGTCTGTACTGGTTGCTTGTTACAGGTCTTGTATACCTCACACATCGATATGTCATATGTAGTAGCATAAGCAACTTTACTGCTGCTAGACTACGCTTTGATTTGTGCCAATATGTATATTTCTGTACTATGCATGGCTGTAGGCATGTTCTGCCCTGGTATGTCTGACATTTCTACAGAGCAGGTTCCACTTTGGCCATTCAGAATGGTGGCGGCCCTATAGACCCTATATGTAGAGCTATCACATGTGTCAAGGCAACACATACCCACAGCCAGTAGTAAACGGATGACTTCCACAGTTTGCATACGTTAAGGTTATTCATGTAGCATTATAATTGATAATACTGTTTCCTATTACATGTAGCTGTTTCTGGTACAACAAATTAATGTCTGACACCACTACACACACTATATAGCCTCCATTCCTGAACTCACAGGCCATGTGCCATAACTGTCATTTTGCAGGACACAACTGCCCAGACGAGTGTGTCCCTCGCAGGCGTACGGGTGTTGAACCACTTCTATTATGCTATCATCTACCTAAGGTGGTCAGCAAGTTATGCACTTTCCGTCAATAGCAGAACTCACATACCAATGGGTGTGAATGAACACTGTATCAGGAACAATGCATAACACCCTGTGGGACACACGTAGACGACTGGTTCTATTAACCAGACACATTTACAGTCACAGAGCATATGTATTCATCCACGTTTGTCGAGGTACATGATGTTTCTGACTCATACATGTTGTCATCTGTCATTACCTGTATTCCACCACCTGTTCACCTAATATCACTAGTTCTGGAAGTGTTTAGTTGGACTTTGTTATATTCTGATACATAACTATGGACGTCCATGCTAATCGGGTACACGGCACTGATTTGGTCTCTATGTATTCCCCCGATGGTTTACAGACTATCCGGTAGATGTGCTCTTCAGGTTTGTGAGGTGTAGGTGTATGCTATGCCCACATAGGAATATTAATGACTTCCACTGGGTGGGCCTACTACATCTCTGCCAACCAGCACCTGCACACTTAAGCTCATTATTGCATACCCATGGTCCACCTACCTGGCACCCCTCTACAGCAGTTGTGACAAATACTTACTGCGAGTGCAGCCGGGGTATGAGCACACCCCTACACATTGCCCACTCTCCCCATCTCGGGACACATGTCGTACATTTTGCCAACCCATGTATTATCACACTTGCACAACCTACTGTTCCATGTACACCTACATCCTGCTCGTATCAATGTCAGCAGATTCACACGTACCCTGAATTTTTGGGGTCCTGCAAGGGACACCGTTATCCATGTTTAAAGTGTAGACCTTGTAGATCTCTCCCACTCGTACTTTCCTACTGGTGTTTTGGACAGTGGCAGTGTATTGATCTGTATTGCCTGTCTGTATGTCTGTCTGGCCTAGCTGGGCGATGTGGGGGGTACAACGTTTATTTATTGGACCTCCCAGTCACATATGCCCGGGCTGTAAATATATTACCCCTAATTGCTGTGAAGTAACCTATTTATGTACATGTGTATATCTACACTGACATATATATTTTGTTTTGTGTGTATGTGTATATATCAATACCTGTTGTTTGTGTATATATATCTATCTATATATATCCATAGTATATCCTTGTGTGTATATATATATATATATATATATCTGTATGAATATATATGTGTATGTAAATTAATATAGATATATGTATATATACATTTTTATCTATATATACATCTGTGTGTCCGTTAACCTATACATTTCCCGGACATGGACACTTACACATGCGTATTGGGTTTTATCTCTGCTTCAACAGCATACTATTGCCTGAGTCATTATGACACCGACACTTCACTCCGGTGAACTTGTGATCAGTATATTGCATGTTATACAGCGGACAGATGTTGCATGTTTTTCATGTCTGGGGTGCTGCTGCTAACTGGGATGTGATACAGTGTCATTTGACCTATTACTCGTATGCACAGCCTATTATTCCTGCTACTGTGTTTGTTTCTGTGCACATTCATATAATTACTGTTGATAGGATGAGTGTTTGTGTTACTGTGACTGTACATCAACATATTGTTGTCTTCATGTAGTTGTGTCTTTCTGCTTTTCCTGGTTTGGGGTTGTCACAGCAGAACTCCGTTCCGCTCATGGGTGGCGTATAGGTTTTACATGCCAAGCTACCAGCCCTGACACACAACGTCCGACAACGATATGCCCATTCACGCATGTCTCCACGCAAATGATGCACTATCTGGGAATCGCACCTACGTACTAGCTGACCTCCACGGGCCGCTCCATTGCACCCCGCGCAACATACCCTAGCACTCCTGTGTCCATAATTGCATATCCATAGTTTCTCCTGTATACCCGTGTTGAGTTTCCATGCATAGCAGCCATTATACACCTGATATCACAGCCATGACACACCTTTACACATTGCCCTCTCATGAGCATTGGGGCCCTACACACATTTTGTACCACCTCGTGTATTCACAGGCTCACCATCCATTCATATTTGCACATACGTGCCTTTCCTGGTGTTATGGATTACGAACGATTTGTGGGTTACAAGTGTAGGTGGTCACAACTTGTACTACATTCTGTCTGTTTACAATGTTGATGTAGCACTTCAACGATGTTATGGCCACTGGAATAACCCTGCCTCTGGTGTTTAGAGTGGTGCTCTACTCACACTTGTGCAGCTTTATGTGACATACGCTGCGAGCACTTTATAATTCCTTACTTGCTCTGGATTCCCTTCACAACCCTTATGTTTGCTTTCATCTTTCGGCGGTCCTTACATATATATATATATATATATATATATATATATATATATATATATATATATATATATATATATATATATATATGTGTGTGTGTGTGTGTGTGTGTGTGTATATATATATATATATATATATATATATATATATCTATATTTATATATATATATATATATATATATATATGTATATATGTGTATATATAGATATATATGTAGATATATAATTGCATATTTCTGTTATGTCTGTGGATATTTATCTATACACACATCTATCTATCTATCTATATATATAAAAGTTACAGCTGTACAAGACAACATACATTTGCTATGCTAATAGCTACGTACACCTGCGCAGGTGCACTTGCATCTCCTTATTCTGAGTTACATATGTTTACAGGCACTTCTTTGGGATTACATGTGCCTTATTCCTTATGAAAGTACCACTTTGATGGAATCCGGTTAACGGACCCATGCGAATGCGATCACCTTTACATGTATAAATGTGGGTTTACAGCACAGAGGCATTCATTACACAATTAATATGTGCTATAGTCGTACTTGAACCGGGAATGCCTTTACGTTGGGCGGATGCTGTAACCACTACACTATTGTTGTTCTGGCTCATTTATATGTATACCCATGCTTCATAGCTACTCTGACATACGTCTCACCGCTTCCCTTACACAGCAGGCATCCATTCTCCTGCTGGGAAAACCGCAGTACTACACTTAGGACATTCCCTGTTTCCTACTGCTCTGGACCCATGCTGCATGTCTACTCACTCCAACGATATTCAGAACTCCTATGCTTATAGTCCTCGCACATACGCATGTTTGATTGTCAGGGTGTTCATGTGCTGGTCCGGGTTTAGGCTCGGCCGACTGGTGACTAGAACTGCCCTGGCGCTGTTCAAAGATCAGACGTAGCACATGGACAGAGTTAGTCCAGATTTTAACATTCTACCTGTGTTTATAGATGCAGGTGTTTGGGCACCTCTGACAACATTATTAGGTCGCCGCTACATAATTTAGGGCAGGGAGTGGTTCCACTACACAATGCAGGTTGGGGGGGGGGGGGGTTTCCACGTGTTTCCCTTCCCATTTGACTATTTCATTCATTTATAGATACAATTAATATTATTCTGGACATCAGTTATAAATTCACTACAAGTATGCAATAGTCCTGTCAACAGATGTGACAGTTGGTTGGTGTACTTATGTGTACAGACCTCTGTGATACTCTGGGACTCATTTCTACAGTGACAGGGACAAGGCTATGACAACTCAGGGACAATCACAGACACTTCTACCATATTAGTAGGACTAGGAACGTGTTGACAGATTCATAATACTACTAATTTTCTGCAGTTAAATGCGTCTATTACTCTTCATTGTTGTAAGTAGTCATTCTCATTCAACACCTTTCCTCCAAAGGTCACTGGCTTTGTGAGTGGTTAAGATGCTGGCCAGTTATTGTGCGAATGCTCTGACCATTGGTAGCAATGACATTGTCATACGTACAGGTTGGGATGTATTCTGGGGACTAGGGTTGCCACCTTTTCAAATGGCCAAGATGGGACATTTTCGGAACACACATCAGATTTTTAAGGCCAACACATACCCACGGTCAGTACAAAGGATGGAACTTTACTTATTTGCCTACATAAAATGGAACTTTACTTATTTGCCTACATAAAAGCCTATTGTTGTAGCAGTTTAGTTGCTTATTCTGTTTCTTGTAACATTTATGTATTTTAGATACAGAAATAATTATTTTATGCAACTATTACATAACATATGGGACATAATTATGTCCTACAATCTCAGGACATTTGCCATTATTAATATATTTTGTCAGGACACAACTGTCCAAAGAGGGACTGTCCCTCACAAAGTGGAACAGATGGTAACCCTACTGGGGACACCAGATTGTTTGGGCCAACACATAGCTACGGTCAGTGCAGGTTTAGAACATTCATTTGTTTCCTAGCTGTGAGCCTATACCTTTGGCACTTTTGTTGTTTGCCTACTTCTTGTACGGATTACGTTTATTCTATCCTGATGTGACCGCTTTAAGCAACTGTTACATGCAGTATGGTACATAGTTATTTCCTACAATTACAGGACATTTGGCATTCTATCATTGTTGGTCAGGTCACACCTACACACACATTACTTGTCCCTCACACAGTGGATCAGGGGGCATTCTGTTTACGTCAGTGCCTTCATCACCCATATACCATGTGCCACTATGCGAATGTGTGCAATATATTCTCTCGCTTATTCGTGTCGGGACACGTGCGTCACGGGCAGGTGTTTGATCCTAGGTAGTAGGTTCTGCATGACCATCTAGGGCTGGACAGTCTCGTGCACCACTACTGCACATTCTAACTTGTATCCAGATATCCACAGGACTGGACATTGTGTCTTCATACCCATTCTAATGTTTACACAGGTTACTTATCCCATGAGGGATATTCCAAAAATTGAACAAGACCAAACCAAGACCAATAACGAACATTCTTCTGGCGTTACGAAAATGTGCTGGGGGTTTTACATGCAAGGGATACATAGTTTGCAATCCTGAAACTGCCTAGGGTGACACTACCTACTACATATGCGTAGTGGTCACTATGTGTAAATGTGGCTGCATTAAACTAGTCGGCCAAGTATGGCTGGGTTTGGTGGACGTTCAGGTATAGGGGCGGGTTGTGTGCTGTGGAGGGGATGCTGGGTAGTCCATTATGCATCCAGGTGTGTTGCATTTGATATGGCCCGTTCCATCAGGACCAATCTGTGGGTATGTGCTGGTGACATGTCTGTACATTTGTATCGCACATTTTAATATTCATATGTTTGTGGGATTGTGTTCTACAGTATGGCCTGTCTGGTTGTATTGCAGATGTGTATACATGTTTTTGTGTTTCTTTCTGCTTCACCCGCTGCTCCCTCATACACCTCTGGTTCACCTATTCTGCATACGACACAGTGTCACCTTGGAGGATTATACCATTGCCCCCCACACACACACACATATTCCTGACACTCCATCCATCACTGCTTTGGTTGATGGCCCATGACACAGTCAAGGTAACACATTGCATACCCTACATATGTCAGGTACCTGTATGGTTGTGTGGACTACCCTGCCATGTTTGACTTTCCACATGCTATACCTCACGCACATAGGTACACGCCCATACTTAACTTTCATGACATGGTTGGTATACCCGGGTAATACCCGTTCAACTGTGACACATCCTGACAAGTTCGGCTTGGACCGCTGATGTGCGGATTTTGGCCGACTATTCTAATCATTGGTACGATGCCACCTTTTCCTATGTCCAGGATGGGATATATTCTGGACACATATCCGAATGTACTGGACAACATGTACCTATAGTCAATGCTATGGATAATACTGTTCCTTTCAGCCTACATGTTGCCTTATTGTGGTAGCAGTTTATATGCTCCTTCTGTTTTGTTTACATGCTTATTCTATTTCCTGTCACATTTGGTATGTGAAATACGGACATACCTATTGTATGTGACTATTACATGCGTTGTGGGATATAATTCGGTCATACGGTCACTAGATATTTACATGTATCGTGTTTTTTGTTATGGACACTTCTACCCAGCTGTGTACCCTCCCTCACAATATGGGTCAGCTGGTGACCGTGACCATTGGGCTGGACGTACCTATTGGCGGCGCTCTAACATATGATGCGTTTCACTTCCACTTGGTATAACTATCTAGACTGCGTTGGACTACGGGCACATGGTTTTCAATGTCATTTGTTTGCGGGATAGGGACCCGTTATTCCCTACCGTGCATTTGTGTTTGCGTCTTCATTTTGTGTTCGCAGGAACTGTCTTGCATGCTTTGCATACATTTCAGTATCCACAGACACTGACAGATGTGATTACTATTGCTTGCAAATTGTTATATGCAAGCATTTTAGGTTGCACGTTGACAGCTGACATTTCCACGCCTCCGTGCGGCACTTCGACATGCCCTATGCACTCGCGCTCCTTTCCTATGCACGTGGCTGTGGCGGCAGCGCGCCTTCATTAATATGCATTTGGCGCTACTGCACCATCTTCACACCGCACGGTCAGTGCAAGCCTAACGCCGGCCTTGCGCCGAGCTTCATGAATCTCGGGGATGCAGTTATGAATAGGTATTTGTTCACATTTAGGGATATTGCTTATCATGGTGTTGAGCAAAAACAGAGCAAAGTTTTGGCCAGAAAATCTTTCAGAATGCCCAGCAGATTTGATAGGTCTGTGGACAGACAGGAGTTTTTAGTCATTGAATTGTAATAACCAACTAAGAACATAGTTGCGTAGAATGTTATTTAGTGCTGGATAAGCAGTTGGATTTTGGATAACTGTACAGGTGGTAGGACACTGTGTATATGTTAGTTGATGGAGTATTTCTAACCAATTTAGGCTTTTTAGTGCTATACAGTGGTGGATTCTCAAAGGGATATTTGCTGCAAATTTAGCAACTTTGTTATAACATTGCCTATGTTTTGATTTTTGTGATGCTTGAAGGTTAGTAAGGATGGGAGCACAATAAAGAAGTGTGGAGAGGTGATAAGTAGTAGTAAGTGTGGATTTAGTTACGTCACTGAGAATGTTTTTGGCTCTATAAAGCATCCCTAGTTTATGGTGAGTTTATGGTGAGTTTATGGTGAGTTTGTGGTATTGTATGAGGAAGTCAGGAGTGTCAGAAAAGTATGTAAGAGTGGTACAGGATATGTATGAGGGTAGTGTGACAGCAGTGAGGTCTGTGGTGGGAGTGATGGATGCGTTTAAGGTGGAGGTGGGGTTACATCAAGGATCAGCTCTGAGCCCTTTCTTATTTGCAATGGTGATGGACAGGTTGACAGACGAGATCTGACAGGAGTCCCCGTGGACTATGATGTTTGCAGATGACATTGTGATCTGTAGTGAGAGTAGGGAACAGGTGGAGGAGACCCTGGAGAGATGGAGATATGCTCTAGAGAGAAGAGGAATGAAGGTCAGCAGGACTAAGACAGAATATATGTGTGAATGAGAGGGAGGATAGAGGAATGGTGAGGATGCAAGGAGTAGAGGTGGCGAAGGTGGATGAGTTTAAATACTTGTGGGGTCAATAGTTCAGAGTAACGGTGAGTGTGGAAGAGAGGTGAAGAAGAGAGTACAGGCAGGATGGAGTGGGTGGAGAAGAGTGTCAGGAGTGATTTGTGACAGACGACTACCTGTAAGAGTGAAAGGGAAGGTCTACAAGAGGGTAGTGAGACCAGCTATGTTATATAGGTTGGAGACAGTGGCACTGACAAAAAGGCAGGAGTTTGAACTGGATGTGGCAGAATTAAAGATGTTAAGATTTGCACTGGGTGTGACGAGGGTGGACAGGATTAGGAATAAGTATATTAGAGGGTCAGCCCAGGTTGGAAGGTTTGGAGACAAAGCCAGAGAAGCAAGATTATGTTGGTTTGGACATGTGCTGAGGAGGGATGCTGAGTATATTGGGAAAAAGATGCTAAGGATGAAGCTACCAGGTAACAGGAAAAGAGGAAGGCCTAAGATAAGGTTTATGGATGTGGTGAGAGAGGACATGCAGGTGCTTGGTGTGACAGAGCAAGATGCAGAGGACAGTTATGGTGTTTACCTTACAAACATAAGGTGCAGGGTTTGAGTCTCACATGGGGTAATTGGCTAGGCTGAAAATGGCCCACAAGGGCAGTTAGCCTAGTACTAATCTATGAACCTATGAACCTAAGGAAGAAATGGAAACAGGTGATCTGCTGTAGTGACCCCTAACGGGAACAGTCGAAAGAAGATGATGATGATGGTGAGTTTTTCTTATGCAATTTTATATATGCAGGTTGAATTTAAGATTATCATCCACTATCATCCATAATAATTTCCTATGAGAAGTGACTTCAATGTTTGTATTAACAAGAGAAAGGACTTTAAATTGTGTTTTTTCATGGGAGTGTGATTTCGCGAGAAAAGTAGTAGTTTGTTTTTTATTTTAGGGTTGAGCATGAGTTGTGAGTTACAAAGCCATGTTTCAGTCACTGTTAAATCTTCCTGAGTCATTTTTTGGAAGTGTGCCAGTGTGCAAATGAGTGTGAAGTCATCTGCATACTGTATTAGGGATGCCTGTTGTGTGGATGTGTGGAGGATGTTGGTGAGAATGTTAAAGAGGAGGGGAGCAGGGACAAAGCTGTGTGGTATACCAGTGGTGGCAGGGAGGTATGAAGAGAGGTTGGAGTACCATTTTACTGACTGATACTTATTGGATAGGTAGCTTTTGAACCATAGAAGGGTGGGCTGACAGAGACCTAATGAAGACATCTGAAGTAGACGTTTGATGCAACAAACTGTGATGAAGGCTTTAGACAAGTCTAGAAACAAGGAGGACACAAGTTTTCCCTTATAGCTTTATTGACAGTATCTATATGTGTTAGAAGTGCAGCGTTAGCACTATGGGAAGGAGAGAAGCCATGATGTATGGGATATAGGAGTTTTTCCTGCAGGAGATGGTTTAGAAATTGTTTTTGAATACATTTTTTCAAAAGGGAATAAGATTGTTATAGGTCTAAACTTAGTTATGTCTGTAGAATTTCCTCCTTTGTGCGGAGGGCTAATGTGTGACTTTTTCCAGACAGAGCGAGTATGGAATTCCTGGATTGCCCTATTTATAAAGATTGAGAAAGGGTAGGCAATGCTATCAGCTGATATTTTAAGGTATTCACTTGGAAGACATCAGCTGAAGTAGAACATGCTTTCAGTTTAAGAATAGTTTTATATAGGATGTAGGGTCAAGTTTGAAGGTGAAAGTAGATATTGTGATAAGTGGCTGGACTGGAATCCTTGGTGAGATATGTTACACTATCTATGAAATAAGAGCTGCACTGTATTACGGTTTCAAGTGAAGAGTTATTAGGTGAGTGATTACGGTTGAATTTATGGCTGGGATGCAAGATTTATTTAATGGCTGTCCAGAATTTTTTAGGTTCGTGTTCAGTATTGTTCTGAAAGTTATTATAGAATAGTTTTTGTCTTCATTAATTTGCTTTGTAGTACTATTGCAAAGCATTCTGAAGTTTTCAAGATATTGTGGTGTTTTATATTTTTGCCATTCTTCCAAGCTTTGTCTCTATCATGCATTAGCATTCTTCTCTTTTTGGATAGCCAAATTGCATTAGGTGTTTTAAGTCTCTTCCTTCTAGAACGTACTAGGCTATTTAGAATACTCAGGAATGTTGTAATGAATTCATTTACAGCATCATCTAAAGGGAGGATTTTAGCAAGTTCCAATTAATAGGTAACAGGTTAGTAATGAACATTTCTGGGTTAAACTTGGAAAGTTGTGCGTTGTTTTATGAACATGTTGTTTCAGTGGATATATGAGATATCTGGCTGTATAGATTGGGAGATGATCACAGACACAGTTAGACATTGTACCTGAGATGGTGTATTTGCTAGGGTCTGATACTAGGATCCAGTCTAATAGGAACTTTGATGGCTTTCTATAATGTGTGGGGCTATTAATTAGTTGTGTGAAACCAAATAAGTTCACGTTAGATGTAGGGGTGTTAGAGTTTATGTCTAACCAACTGACAGTCACATCACCTAGTAGTATTATTTCTTGTGGAATTGTTATGGATATCCAGTGTAGGGTATCTTCCAGTATAACTGTGTTGTCACCTGGAGGGATGTAAAGAACAATAATACATATTTGTTTATAATTGTTTAATTTTAGGGAAGTTATAAGGAGCTCTGCTGAACTGAATTTTGGATTGGTTTGTTGTAGGGAGAAATGTTTTAGTTGTTGAGAAATATTAAAACAATACAACCACCCTTCCTCTTTATATGACCATTAAGGATGATATTATAGATGGGAGGTGTAATTTTGGAATTGTCTATGCTCAGTTTAAGCCAAGTTTCATTTACAATGAGAATATCAGGTTTATGTTGGGTAATCCAGTCATGTAGTCCAGGAATTTTTTTTCTTATGCCTCTAACATTTAAGGCAGCAAAACTTAGATTACTGGAGTTGGGGGTTGACCATTGTAAGGTTAGAGTAGTGTGTGGAAGAGAACTGTTTTGATTTTCATTTTGATAGATGGGGCCAGGATTAGGGTGAATGTCTCCTCCTTGAAGGATTTTAGTTTACTGGGAAATTACTGATACTTGTTTTTAAGAGGGTATTTCTCCTCTAATTTTGTTTTGGTTTGAGTTGAAATGGAGTTAATTAGTCTATATTTGGAGTAAAGGTGAAAGAAGTCATTAAATAGGTTTGGTGCAATGTGTGGAGAGTGTAGGGAGGAAGTATGAATAGATGGTTGGGACAGAGTTGGAGCTATGTTGAGTGCTATTATAGAGTCATGGTAGGATGAAAGATGGCCCAGTATCAGCAGAAGAATAAAGGATAAGCTGAATAGTCACATGATTAAGTAAAATTATAGTTAGCAGATACTGGGGAAAGGAAGCATGTCTCAAGATGGAAAAAGAAGTAGCAGGATAGAAGGATATTTAGTGGTGGTGAAGTCTGAAAGCTGATAGAAGGTGGGTTAGGAAGGATTATTTTCTGTGAAAGAAGAGAGTTAGGTTGTCCTTGTATCTTCTCTGGAATGTAAGGAATGGGGAGTTTAAAAGGCTAGAGATTAGGAATAGAAGTAAAATAGGAAGAAGTGAGGGTCTATTTGGGAAACGTAGAAGGTGTTGTTAGGGAGGGGTGTGACTATGAATGGATGTAGAGCAAAGCAGTATGAGAGAAAGAAAGATAGTTGGGAATGGTGCTGCAAGATTAAATGGATGTCGGGAATTAGGAAAAAAGCAACAAAAGTGTTTGCATGATAGTACGCTTGTTTGTGAGGATTATGGAAAAGGAGTTATAAGTGTAATGTGTGTGTAGGAAGTATAATAGCAAAGAAAGAAGGGGTGGGTAGGAATTTGGGGTAGGGGAGCGAAGCAAAGCTTAGTGTAGTGGGTTTCCACCCTCATGTCATAATATAACAGAGAGTAATCTATTTATAAGCAATATAAAGCAATTATCAATGAAGTACCATGTAGAACAGGTTGTCTTTCATTTCCTGAATGCAGAAACCTGTTAACCAGGAAGACTAACTTACTAGCATATACAGTGTACTCTATTGCTCATGATAACGGATAGTGTCCAACTTGGTAAACGGTCCTTAGAGTGCAAGGACAACTCTGTCAGGGGAGGGGATGTAAAAAAGTAATTTCCCGCACAGACAGGCACATGTGTGACTAGATGATATTAATACACAACAAAATTCTTCAAATTAAATGTGCTTGCATTGTACAAAGACAACATTTCTCCATGAAAAAGTTTAGGAGATAGCCCTTGTGGCAGAGCTTCAGTAGTATTTGGGTCAAATATGGTAAAAAGAGGATATTGTACAAAGACAAAAATTCTCAGTGAAAACATTTGGGAGCTGGCCCTTGTGGCAGAGCTTCAGAAGTATGTGGGTCAATGGTTTTGCAGTGTATGGAAAGGTGGTGACAGGTGACAGATGCGGGGCATATCAGGTGCAGCACAGATACCTTTTTTCCAAATATTTGAAACTTTACTCAACATAGTGCTCCTGCAAGTGGAAGAGCATATCTGGTTCCCATAGATGACAAAAACGAGAGCCATCTGTCATCACCTCAATACAACACAGGATATTGTGTTGTAGGTCACAGTTATTATTTTTACAGTGAAGGGGAACACAGTGCCACAAGACTATCAATCCATATTAAATAGGATAGAATAGTATTAATCTCAATGTAATCATTACATATATATTCTCCTGTGTTACTGAATATTATTAATCTCCCTGTAATCATTGTATATATTCTTCTGTGTCACTGTAAGATTTAATCCATTGTTGAAATACTTTTGCTCTATTCTTGTTTGTATTTAATATTACTACTGTATTTTATATTCATGCGTTAGTCTATGTTTTATCATTTCACTGCTCCTGAAGCAGAAAAGGTCACCACTGAATAAGACTTAATGGCCAGTTCCCCATCTGGTTAGCAAATATTTCTATTAAAAAACAGCAAAACAAAAGAGGACAATGTGGTTGAAATTGTTTTGTTAAGTTGACACTCCATGCAAAGGAAAGGGAACTTTAAAAGTTAAACGAGACAGGCTTATAAGTAAGTATACGAGGAATCAAAAAATGTTGCAATGGTAGTAAGAAAGATAAGCGCAAACCTAGAGAAAGATCCGTGTAAAAGAACAAAGATAGGCAAGAAAAACTTATTTAGCTACCTAGGAGAAAAAATGATAAGATAATGCTGCAGAGATTTGCCAAAGAGGGGAAAGAGTGCAGTGCAGATGGAGAAAAAGAAGAACTTCTCATTGTATTTCTTTCTTCTAACTTTACAAAACAAAAGGAAGGAAGGAGATGCGCCAGAATGGAGGGAGTAAGGGGGAAAGGGAGGATGTTTGACAGATAGTCACACAGCAAGGAAGTTGCAGAATGAAAACTCTAGATGTTAATGGAGCATAAAACAAAGAATCTTAACAACTTGCACCTGTGAATCATAAAGATCCTTCCAGATGTACCTACAGATTGTCTGAATGATTAATTCCTCCAATAAAAAAGGAGCTCTGAGTTTCTGAAGGACTTGAGGGATAGCACAATGATGATACTCAGCAAAGAATGAGCAGAAAAATTACTGGTACTGGAATCGTCTCTGTCATAGACATGACCTCTGTTACAGGAAAAGTCACAAAGGAGACTTTGAGGGAAAGACAAGTCAGTTTACAGGAGAACAGCATCCTTCTGGTTAATACAAAGATGAGTCTATAGAAAACAGGTCATATAAGTTCAACCTGACTTTTATGATGGGGTTATGTAGGGAATTCCCAAGTTAAACACATTTGCTGTGGTACTCCTTGACTTCAATAAAGTCTCTGGCTCAGTCCCTTACCTGAGAATGAGACTCATACTAAAGAAACTTAGAGCAGCAGAGAAGTTGACAAAATGGGTAGAAGGGTCGCTGGTGACAGAAAACAAAATGCAGTGGTAAAGGGGACCTTCTCAAAGAAAGAAAGTAAAATAGCAGGATTGCATAAGGGTTGCTTCTGGAACAAGTGCACATTTGCATCTTCATATCAAATATCACAAAGGGCATTAAGAACATTTGTGTATGGCACTATATTAGAAGGGAGACTGTTAATAATGGAACAAGCCCCGAAAATGACCTAAGGAGGCTGCTGGGGTGGATGGAAAAGTGACATCTAAGACTAAATACAAGAATGCCCACAATATGTTACTTCTGTTCTAATAAACCCAAAACTGAATAGCAACTTGGAGGAGTAATAGTAAAAAAAAGGACAGACAGGGAAAAAGAGTCTTGACTTGGAAGTAACAGCAGAAAGGAATCAGCAGGCACAAGTGTTTAAAATTATAGTGAGGGACAATAAGATTCTGGGCTGCATCCTGTAGGGCAGGCCAAAGATGGAATACTGTATTTATCTATGTGGTGCCCACACTAAGATAATGATATCAGTCTAGTAGAGAAGGTAGAAAGAAGTCTACTGGGGTAATAAAGAGAATGAAAGAAAATTGGTATAAGAGGTTACAGGAGCAAAATCATCTCACCCATCTCTTGGAAAGGCAGTAGGGATTCTGCTGTAGGCTACCATTTTGATAGTAGCCTGGATGGCAAAACAAACTAGCATTAAGTGTGATGATGCCTGTGATATCAACCTTAGGTTGCCTAGTTATCGGTGCAACTCAAAAATCCCCATTCTGTGGTGTATATAATGCTTTCCCATTAACTCTCACCCACTTAAAAGGGTCTGGAAATGTTAGAGGTACTAGGCCATAAGGTTGTTCTCTTATTGGAGAGAAAGGATTAATTTGCAGGTTTACTGCAGGATTCAGCTGGACACTTCCTAGACAATAAGAGTGGAGGGAGAAATGAATAGGCTAATAGCAAGTATGTGTGGATATCTGTGGCTTATACAAAATGGACCATAAAAAAACAAAAGAAAAAAATGAAAGTGCAACTGCTCAGACAGAGGATTCCAAGAGCTTGAAAAGAGGGGAGAGCACTAAAATAGGGTAATAGTTATTGATACAGTAAGACCTTCTCTTGTGGAGAGATAGTAAAAACTTTTCAAACCTCACTAAGTATGCCAGAATACGTAGCAAGAAGGTTGATATATGTCAAACAGTTTTACATATTGCAAGATTAATGGATTTTAGAAATGCAATTTTAGATAATAAATCCCTTAAACAAGTGGTAACAACAGATTCTGATATCTGATAACAGATTCTGATATCTGATAACAGGTGTAAGGAACAGAATAAGACAAAGTGGGGTTTGTTGCCTGATTAGAGCACATCCTAAAATAAAATAAGTCATGCGTTATTTCCACCAGGTTCTTTTAGCACCAGGGCATGTTCTTATCTGACAACAGATCACACCTCATACTATCTTCTTCTACTCATAAAAATCTGCCTCAACAAAGCACACAAACAAGCAAATAAATAAATAAATTAAAATGAATAGAAGATGCAAGCTATGGAAGAAAATGACTAAAGACACTAACACATACCAGCACACAAACACACATGCACACATATGCATACAAACACACACAGATATGCATGGTTATTTGTTTAAAGGTTGGAAGGAGTGGTAACATTTTATAATTGCAGAAGTGTACAAAACCATCACATTTAGCTTTCATATAATTCATTTACTTATCTTGCTAAAAGGTCATGTACAGAGAAAGTATCTCAGGTATATTCAGGTCTATTTTTAGTACTGCATTTGTTATCTCCCAGTAACACTATACATGAATATCAGCGGAAGAATATAACAGACTACTGACTCATTTGTTTACATTTGTTGACTGAGAAGAACCACTACCTGAGCCTATGTCCCTTATTTAGGAAAGTCCTGAAGTGGTATTTATACTGACTGGAGAAATTTGGCCAGGAAATTGAGGGAAGCTTCCTTATTTGTTTTACTTTGATAGCTGTTATGGGATCATTAATGAACACCTGAACTGGCAATAATTTGGTCAGGTGTGACTACAGTTTAATGTTTCATCTGAAGGCTGTCTCCTCAGGAGTGCAAGCACTCCCCTCATTCTGTACTGTATATCAATATTCGAATAAGAATCTATGAGCCTAGTGTGGTGTGGAAATACAAAACATGCTTTTCTGATGTTTCTCAAATCAAAGGTAGGTCTATTGACTGTTGAGCCATTTGATGGCATTAAATATAGGGAAGATATTTGACTGTTGTAGTGTTTCTCTGCAATATTCAGTAAATAATGTGGCATGACATGATACTGCATTACGTTATGAGAGGGAAGTTGTATGTCAGGCAAGAAAAATAAAACTCTCTAAGCAAGTGCTGTGCAGCATGAATTATAGTGCATTGTGTCAGCGTGTTGCATGCCTAAAATATGGCAGTTATGACATATGTAAACAGAACAAGGAAATATTCCTGATAGCCAGTCAGCGCAAATAAAAATTAAGACCCTCTTTTACAAGCCAGCAAACTTCTGTCTGCTTGTTTTAAATGCACTTAGGAATGACTTGTCTACTGGCATAAATATAAGTGGATAATCTGCTCATACAGGGACATACTACAGGAACTCACCAAGCTCTGCCACCCTCACCTCAAACCCAGAGCCAACAGAGGGGAACCCATCCCAGTAGAAACAAAGGTATGCATAGTCTTAAGAATACTAGCTACAGGTTCTTTCCAAAGACCTACTGGGAACATCACGGGGGTCTCACAGGCATCTGCATCCAGAGTACTCCACCAGTTCCTAGATGTCATGCTAAAACATGTCAGTGAGCACATTTATTTCCCAAACACCCCTGAGGAGAGCACCAGCAATTTGTGTCTCTTCCACTGTGTAGCACACTACCCAGAGGTACAGGATGCCATAGACTGCACTCATGTGAACATTAAAGAACCACCCGGTGAAGAGGGTAGAGTCTATGTCAACTGCAAGGGGTATCGCTCCATCAACTGCCAGGTCATGTGCAATGCCCAGGGCATTATCATGAATGTGTGCGCTGGCAGCCCTGGCAGTTATCACGACTCCCACATCTGGCATGCATCACAGATGTACCAGGCATTTGCCAGGAGGGACATCCCATACGGCCATCTAGTGGGGGATGCTGGTTACGCACTGGAACACTGGATGATGACACCCATCAGAAATGGACACACACCAACTGAAGAATGTCATAATGAGGCACATGCACAAACTAGGAACATCATAGAGCATGTGTTTGGGCTGCTCAAGTCATGGTTCTGCTGTCTTGACATATCTGGTGGAGCCCTGCAGTAGTCTCCAGCCACATGTGCACACATGTTCATAGTATCTGCCATGCTACACAATATGATCCTATGGAAACAGCTGTGGCAGGCACATTACAGGGAAGGGACATACAGCCCCCCACCATTGACAAGGTCCCCACAGGCACAGGGGGACTCGGAGGAAGAACCCCCTGAGCCTGTCCCTGTAGGCAGACATAGTCATGCCCAGTACGCCCTGGCCTTGGCAAAAAGGCAGTGCATAGCAGATACACTGACAATCTAGGGACCCAGGGACTGACACCTCACTCTGACTCACATATACACAGTACAAAGGATGCCAGCCACATCACACTACCTGTGCCTTACCATGTAGAGGCTGTGTATTGTGTGCATATGACTTAGTTAGCCCTGAAGCACTATCCTCTCAACTGCTACAGGTACAAGGTAAGTCACTCTTCTTAACAACAAATGAATGGGGTAGTAGACTGTGGTAGCATATATATGGCATTGCTGCATATATGCAAGGGAATGGAGTGGGCTACCAGGATAGCAGCAAACAATGGACAGCTATGTGGGACAACAGGAACTCTCTGCCAAATACTGGCTGCCCGAGAATATGCAGTAGATCTCAAGCCAGAAAAATCCACTCCACTATGTGAGGTACTTACAAACAGTAGGGTCATAAGACAGATGCATGGATATCAATGTTGGAGTCCCATACATACCTCTTAACCTATTAGAGCAAGAAATCTGTACAAAGCCATAAAGAAATGTGGGGCAAAGACCCCAAAACAGGGGCAATTATTAAACATTTCTCTTACAAACAGAAAGTTGATAGAATAACAGGTTTTGCAGTAGCATGAATTCTCTGAAGGGTAAGAAGTCTGAAACTCAAATGTCTGTAATTACTTTCTAACTTCAGTCTTTAATGATTTGTCATCAATCTTCCAGACAACCACAATTTTATGAAAAATGGACCCACAATGTGAGGCAAACATCTGGGCATTCGGTGAAAATCTGTACAGTTGAGAGGTATGGTCCCCTACCCCCGACACACCTGTGTTCCCATAGAACTGCAGTGACAGTTATGTTTGTAAGGTAATAGCAGCAGACCACACATTCCCAGGGCTGTCCCAATCAATTTGCTAACATGTCCCATTTCCACAATATACAGGGGTCAATGTACTATACATGTGTGTGGTTAATACTGTCAGGAAGTAGACAGCGCTGACTGGTTGCTGGTGTGACTCACTGGGCTAAGTACATTGCTGGGGTGACAGGGTCCATGGTTTGAGACTGGCTGTGCTTACTATTTTAAATGTCAGCTACACCTATGGTATGAGTTCTACAGGCTATCCACATGTCAATATTTGTTACTGCAGGAAAACTGGACAATGGAGGGACAGTGGGCCACAGATATGGACAGTACACAGCTCTGAGTAACCTAGATGGTGCCTACTAGAACAGCCAGTTGTGACAAGTCATTGTAGTGCCAGGATACAAAGGCTGCCACGTAACTGTGTCAGTACTCACAAGTCAGTGGGTACCATCCATACCCCACGAATGTCAGGGTTTCTCAGAATGTCCACACATATGCCTCATATATATGTTCTGTCATAACATTGCATTTGTCTGGCAAACTATTGGCTAACCAATACAGGTTGATGTGAAAACATTAATGACAGATGTTTGAGATGCAAACCTCATATCCATAAAAAACTGCAAGCTAATACAAAACCAGTCTACCAACTGTCTACTTTCGGAAGAGCAATATTAAGCTGCTGTCCCCATGTCTGGGCCTGTGTCTGACTGTGATATATGGCCCTGTCAAGATGTCTGCCTGTAAGACTTAGAGAGGTATGGCCAACATAGCCTTAGAAGAACAGTACAACACAAACTGTCTGAGCACCAGAGCAGATGTATGGGGCACAATGCTGGCCAACCAGCTAAACAGGTACAGTCAGAGGTGTGTAGTCTGTAACCCTGTGTATGATATTATGACTTCTACCCCAGTCAGACCATAACTATAACTACATAAGCGTAGCAACTGTGGACAAAGCTTGTGACTGGAGCAGAGCTGGACAAAGGGGCACATATAAGGGGAAGGAGGAACCAATAGCCATACAAGTGTAGAATGTGCAGACTACAACACATTGTGGAGTAGCATAGGTTCTCTGCAGTGTATGGAGTCAGTAGACAAATCTCTGTCAGTGGTTCCTCACATTAATCTCTACTGATCTGCCGCTGACATACCAGGACATCACAGTCCTGTACAAAATGTACTTCACATATTATGTAAAACTCTGCTCAGTCCAATACAGTCTGTACCCACCCTAGATATGACTCAGTTAATAAAGATAGCACACAGCCAGGAGATCCCTCAGCCAGTCTATCACTGAGGTGCTGGACTGTTTACAGAGGCTTATTAGCTAATCAGCTGTAGCACACAACATCCTGGAGCGGAGTACAGGTAGGTCTGAACTGGAGTTCCACTCTTACTATT